>NC_135784.1:309744427-309866927 GCF_051106095.1 Pogona vitticeps
GTTGTAATGGGAGTGTTCCCAGTCCTTTAGAGTTTGATCTTGATGCGGGCTGTCTTTTAAAGGAGAAAGCTGCTGCAAAGAGTGTTCAACCACGTGACTCCAATCTAATTCAATGCAGTTTCTCCCTGGGAGGAACTACTCTCCAAAGTCTTAAATGAGTCTTTCCTAGACTTGCATCCCAAAATCTATGAGATTTTTTTAAAAGGGGAAGGAAAAAGAATACCAAAGAAAAAGAACACAGCTATGTGGGGTCCACATGTCAATACCTTTCGTGGACCACAAAAAATGTCATAAATCAGTGAGCCTGCTTCCAGTATTTCAGGAGTCTAAAAAAGGCACTACCCGTTCCTATCAACAGAGACAGAACCCCGGGCCTTATGCAGAAAACATCAGCAAGCTACACTGTCCTCTGCAAGTAAGCAGAAAGAGGTTTTGATTCCCTCCCACCTCTTCATTGCTGGGAAAAGACTCGTTGACATTTAGTAGAAAATGCTACTTTCTTGACACGGTCGCCTATTTTTTTCTGGGGAAGAACCAGCTTGCAAAACCTCACCACATTCAGATTTCTTAGAAAAGTAGTAAGGGGAAAGGGCCCTGGGTCTAGAGGCATCCTAGGCTGGAAGCTGCAATCCTCATTCTCAGTGAATTTATGTACATAAATATTTCCATGTGGACCACAGAGGAAAAATGAGATTGAAAATAAAGCAGATTCTTTTTTCACTTCAGTGAGTAGCTAGCTGCCTGGATGCTGCAATACAGAATCAATTTCTTGTAGGAACTTTTCAAAAGAGCTTTGATAGATGCTTGCCAGGGATGATTTTGCCATAATGTATGACCATGGAAGCCCCCTTCAAGCAATGATAATCAGACCTCACTCCGTAGAAATAAGGCCGGTGGGGGTTGGAGCCTTTGTGCAAAGTTAGCTGCCCACTCTGTGTGTGCTTAGTTCCATCTGGCACAGAATCACCTGTAAGTCACATCAACTAACATACTGTAATCTCTCTCTCTCTCTCTCTCAACTCACTCACTCGCTCGCTCGCTCGCTCACACACACACACACACACACAAACACACACACACACACACAAAAAGAGATGTCGATGGAATCTCAAGAAGGCTCGTCCAAGCACTGAACAGACCCCTCCATCTCTACCTAGATTATCTTGAGGTACACTTCAGCCTCTACTCCATGCATCTTTGGGCCAGAGCACACCCTTCTACTCCAATTCATCATCACGGTCCACACGTAAGGCAAGTGCCCCAGCACAAGTGTCTCAGAAGACATGGGGTTTAGAGTCCAGCTGAGAGAGCAGGCTGCTTTCCACAGTTAAGCCCATGCCCGTCAGCCACCCTTATCCTTGCTCCTCTGCATGTCTCATCAATGGTCAAATGCCTAACCACCAGTATCCTGGCATGTTCAGTTGGGGCTGCGCTTGTACCGGACCTCTCAAAGAGGCCAAAGGACAAAATCTCCTCCCATAAAGCCTTGAGCAATCCTTCTGCCCCATGCTGTCCAGCAGAGCGTATGTGGCAAGCAATGAGTGCATATGACAAAAGGCAGGCTTGGCTTAAAGAAAGAAAACCAAGCCACACACTTTTGTTGTTTAGTCATTAAGTCATCTCCAACTCTTTGTGACCCCATGGACCAGAGCACGCCAGGCCCTCCTGTCTTCCACTGCCTCCCGGAGTTGGGTCAAATTCATGTTGGTCGCTTCGATGACACTCTCCAACCATCTCGTCCTCTGTCTTCCCCTTCTCCTCTTGCCTTCACACTTTCCCAACATCAGGGTCTTTTCCAGGGAGTCTTCTCTTCTCATCAGATGGCCAAAGGATTGGAGCCATGACATTAAGCCACACACTAAACCTGGCCAAAGGCAAGGGCTGTGAGGAGTAAGGAAAGGATGCTCAGGTCTACCTTTGTGAAGGCGTAAGCTGGGGCTGCCCAAGCTTTTTAATGCCATTCACTATTTACCACTTCGCAAATCAAAATTTCATTCATCGAATGACCATTTCCCCCCACCATACATATATATCCATACATATCCATACATATCCATACATACACACACACACACACACACACATATATATATACATATATATATATATATAATTCTTGTCAACTGAAAACCAATGGGCTTTCTAAGGTTGCCTGTTTGTGCATTGTTGTAAATGCACAAATCAAAGAACAGAGGGGGAAAATAAGACAACTCTTGCTGGCACTCACACGTAAACACATTTTCTGCAGCCTTCTTTTGTTTTGTTTTTTAAAGAGGACAGAGGGACGCCTGGCCAAATTAGAGGGCCGTCCTTCAAAAAAAGTCAAATCCCCGAGTCCAATCAATTGGCAAAACTTAGAGCAAATTTCCAAAAAACCGTGTCCCACAATGCTACACTGATTAACTCCTACAAAATAACCCAACCCCTCTTACAAAGCCCAACAGAACAGATGTCCATCTCAGTCTCTGCAGAACAGTGTACGCTGGGGTGAAGCTATTCCCCCATTTCCTAAACGCGGTGCCCTAAAAAAAACTCTTGGAATGAGACAAATCAGCCATTACTGCAGTACAGAGAACAGCTGCTGCTAAACAAGGCCGCCCGAAACAAGCCAAGAACTCCTGCCCTTTCGGTGGTACCACAAAGCTAACTGTCTCTGGACTATCCTCATTAGAACCATCCAGCATCACATTAGCTGGAGCCGGCTGCAGTTTTCCCTTTCAAAACAGCCGCTATTTTGACAGCTTTTCTAACCTTATTAGAACACAATCTGTTTATAGCCCTTGCAAAAAGGGGGGGTGGGAGCCACTGCCACCGCCTTGAAACAGAAGACTAGGTCGTGCTGACAATCCCGAACGAGGCTGAACACTCCCTGACAAGCAGATAGCGAGCAGGCACACACAAAAAAGCCTCACATTTCCTGCACGGGTGGCCAAACACAGCTAGACCCTTTCCCTATTTCCGCTTCTAAGAACTGGCCTTAAACTGTGCCAAACTGAGTAGCACTCGGTTGTCCTGAATCGAAGCCAGCAAAGAAAAGATTTAATAACAGCCTCATTATAAGGTTCATTGTTGTAGGACTATTTAATATACAAGATTAACACATCTTATCGGCCAGTTCTGCTGAAGCCTATTATACCCCTCATTAATACATGCACATTGCTACATCATTTACAATGGCAACGTCTCAAGTAACGCGGCATGGAAAGAGGGTGTGGAGGCGACGGCCGCTTCTGCTTTTACTGCCCGCTTCCCCGGCTCTATACAAAGACGACGAGACGCTGAAATGATTCCTATAACTCAGCCTGACAGCCGTCGCTTGAGCTGCGCACTCCCTTCTCTTCAGAGGGAAGCTCGAAGACGTACGGCAACCGCTTCCCTCGGTCTCACCAGGGTTCCTGTCTCTGAGTTATGGCGGGTCGAGAAAAGAAAGAGGCAAAACCATTAGCACCACAATCCCAAGACGCTCTCCCGTTTTCCAGTTTCGTTTTGCTTAAACATTCACAAGCTGGTAAATTAAAAAAGACGGCCAAGGAGTTCTTTCTCTGCGATGAAAACACTTCCAGGGTTGGACTAGACCAGTGATGGAGAACCTTTTTGAGCCCGAGTGCCCAAACTGCAACACAAAGCCAACTTATTTATTTCAAAGTGCCAACGCTGAAATTAAATATCGAATACTGAGGTTTTAATTCAGAAAAAAAAAAACAACTGCTCCTGCACTGCAAGGGTTAAATGCTTGTTTGCTTGTTTTTCCTAGGGGCAGTATTAAGAAATACTTACTGGTCCTCCAATCCCTCATTGGGGTAGACCGGTAATGGTCACCATTGCACCCCTCCGCTGGACCACGGCACTAACAGAGGGGAATGCCGAAATCCGGGATCGGAGGATGGGCGAGTGTCTCTCAATGGCGACATGTGGCTCGCATGCTCACAGAGAGGGCTCTGTGTGCCAGCTGTGGCACGCATGCCATAGGTTTGCCATCGCTGAACTAGACCGACCAGTTACTCTGGAGCGGTGAGCCTCATCCCATCATAGGACTGGAAGCCTGTGTCTGAAAAGACATGGGGGTCCAAGGACCTGGCCCACTCAAGGCTGCTGCTGGGGAACAGCTCTGACAGATGATAGCAAAGAGCTCATCTAGCCCTTTGCCCTAAGCTCCCATCCGGGGCCAGCCACAGACATCCGCAAAAAAGCCACAAGGAGGTAAATGGACCACTACCATCTCTACAAAGGCCTCCTTTGGTTGCTGTGGCTGAGGATTCTAGCCCGATTTGGGGGTCGACACCTGAACCTACAGATCAGGGCTGCATCCAGGGACCCCACCCACAGGCGGTGGGGCAGGAAGAGCGGAAGGGCATTTCTCAGCACGTCTGACCAGACGTATTTGCAATCTTGCCTGTGAGCGGGATCCAAGGAGGAATCGAGAAGGTTTCAGACAAACACTCACAGAATCCAGCTTCAGACCCTTCTGGTCAAGACGGGATGGCTGGTGGTGGAACTGGCACATCATGTGAGCAGGAACAGCCACAGACATCCAGGTTCCTCCCTCTCCCTGTGTTCAGACAATAACACCGTGTGAAAAACAACACTACTTTTCACCTTTTATGACCCTGCTTCATTTCATTTTCATTCAATCCCTTTCTGAATTATTCCCAGCTTTGTGCTGGGAAGACACAAACACACCCTCCTTCTAATCCATCTGCTCAGTCTGGAAGGACCCTTCTGCAGTTGATCACAGTCTTCTAATCTCAGGGGGCCCTTCCCCCCCTCCTCAAACCTAGCTTATGAATGGGATCTCTGTACAAAAGAGAATTAAACGCCTACTTCTACTTCTGTTTGGTTGATGTGTGCAGCTGTGTAACCAGGAGCTCGGGAAACCTGAATTTATTTTATTTATCCAAAAACTTATTCCCCACTCTCTCTCTCCCTCTGTTTACACATCACTCAGGGCTGCTAATCTAGGCTGGATGACTGCGGCCCCCTTTACAGGGCATGCAATACAGCACTACCGATGCTGTAGCAGGAACCGCGGAGCTCGAAACGTTCCATCTACCATGAGCGCACAATTCCGCAAGTCAAGAAAATCAATGGTGGTTCTCTTTAGTGCTTATGTATACCACAGAACGCCCCTCACCATGTTCTCCCTCCAACAACCCTGATATCCAAGGAAGGTGGAAAGGGTTGTGCCATTTCATAGGAACGTGTCTTACATCTCTTATATCCCAAGTCAGACCCGTGGTGCCTCTACCCGATAGGACTGTCTCTACTAAGCAGGCACTTGGTGAAGAAGATGACCTCCTCGGTCCTGCTGTCTAAGAACAGGAAATACCAACCTTGGAGATCTACAGGGATGGTGTTTTTAGATCTCTGCTCTTTTCCCCCCTCTCCAGGATGAGGGATGATCGTTTCAAATGTTCTCAGGAGCCAAATGCTTCGCAAACCTTCATCATAGACATGGCGCATGTAAGGTTTTAGATCAGCTGCCGAATGATGTGAAAGTGAGGACCATTTGATGTTGTGAGCAGGAAGAAAGCACCGCTGGATCATGATCTGAAAGGGTTCGGCCACACAAGCCAAACCATCACCAGGACCACCCCGCTGGTCAGCTGTTTTAGTGCCAAGAGGGAAGGTGGAAAAAAGAGCAAATCCCTTGGGAAGATTGGGATGAAGGAGTGGGGTGAGCGGATGAAAGCACAAACCGTCCCTCTCTGCCTTGATCGCTAATGCACCCACACGCACAGGCCCACACATCTAACACCATCTTTCATTAGAAACTGAACAGAGTAGCCGCAAAGGCTCCCCAAAGCGAGGCGCGGCAAACATCTCCCAGCACCCTCCTGCACTACCCGATACGGAAGCCTTCGAAGGCAAACTGAATGCCCTGCCACGTAGGCCTACTTCAAGGTCTCTTGCTGCAGAACGGCGAAACGAAAGCCCGCAAGACGGCGGGAAACAAGCTGATCCTTCTATCCTCAGGCCTGTGGCGCTCCAAAATCAGCAGGCCATTTCCACAGGGCCCCTCGTTCCGTGGATGTTTGTTTAGGAGCACAGAGAGCGTGCCTCTGAAATGCCAACGAAACACAGGCCCATAAATAATGCCAGGTTTCTTATTTGTCCCCTAGCCTAAATATTTATGTCGTAATTTAGCAAGTTAAAAGATGCAAACTCTTCCTTTTTCATGTTACTCCACACTGAGGGTTAACCACACGCCCGCGTTTACTACGAGGCTTCTGAATGACATTAAAAGGCGAGCGCTCGCTTTGGCTGAGCTCCCCACAACAAGCATCCGAGTGGAAACAAATCCGACCCAGGCGAGCCCTCAGAGCCACTTTCAGCAACTGGGGAGTTCTCGGCAACCGCAGGCGGCTCCGGCCCTGGCCTGGCCCAGGCAAAAGCGGACGGAACAGCAATGGACAAAGCGGAGGCCGCCTTTGCCAGGAAGAGGGCTGTGAACGCAACTTTAACCAAAGCCTCGCCGGCAGAAACAAGCCAAGCTGGCCAGTGCAAGGGGTATTTTATCCCAAAAGAAGACCTTTCTATAAGAACCGGGTGTCCAAACCTTATTTTCACGTCAAATGCACTGCTTTCTGGCACTAGGGGGGAAACTGTATGCTACGGATGCAGGACGGAGAGTGTGGATGGTCCATAAAATGTGCCATACAGTTATGCGGGCATGTGTTTCTGGAATTATTTGGGAGGGAAACTGAATGAAAACCACTGCATGCAAATTTCTGCTGCCAGATGGAGCACAACTGGATAGGAAGAACTGATGGTGCTGCTGAGGCTCCTTCACCAAGTGCAGCCTGGTGGTCCCGGTCAGCTGTGACCAAGAGAAGGGCAACGGTCTTGTTTCCTGTGAGAAGCATAATTCCAAACAGGACTCTTCTTCTGATACAGCACAAAATATTTCAAATATTTTACCCGGAAGGAACACTGCCACATGGTGGGGTTCTTATTTTAACGTCCTCACAAGGGTGCCACAACAAAAGCTGCATGCAGAAGTGCATTTCTCGGGTACCTGATACAGCAGGCACTCATTCCAGCCAGACTGGGCGGCTGAGGGGCCTAACGCCAAGGGAGGTCCAGAAGGAAAGAACGACGGGACAGGGCCTTCTCGGCAGTGGCCCCTCGCCTTTGGAACAACTTGCCCGTGGAGATCCACCTGGCTCCCTCTCTCTGGGTGCCTACAGGAAGGAATACACTCAAAACCTGGCTATTTGGGTAGGCTTTCTCTCCTGCTGTATCTTAATTTCTTATACAGTGGTGCCTCGCTTAACGACGATAATCCGTTCCAGGAAAATCGCCGTGAAGCGAAAACATCGTAAAGTGAAATTAAAAACCTCATTGAAATACATTGAAACCCATTCAATGCGTTCCAATGGGGTTAAAACTCACCATCCAGCGAAGATCCTCCATAAGGCGGCCATTTTCGCTGCCTGTATAGAGAGGAATCCGTCCCTAAACACAGCAGGGAGCCATTTTAAGCACCTGGCGGCCATTTTGAAAACCCGACGATCAGCTGTTTTTTATTGTCATAAAGCAAAAATGGTTCCCAAAGCAGGGACCCGATCATCGCTAAGCGAAATTCCCCCATTTAGATCATCATTTTGCGATCACAGTTAAAAAGATCGTCGTAAAGCAGATCCATCGTAATGCAGGGCAATCGTTAAGTGGGGCACGACTACTTTTGCCGCCTTGGATCTATAATATATGTTTTTGGTTTTATTGTTTTTAAATCTGTAAATTGCGCAGAGTAGACCTTTGCTCTAGATGGGTGGGATAGAAATCCAATAAATAAATAAATGAATACAGTCCATAAGAGAGAACTGGCAAGTCCATTATATTTCTCTGTGGCCTCGGAAGGAAAAAGTACAAGGAAAGCGGTTCATTAAAGAAAGGAACAGGATGAAGAAAGGGGGTGGCTGACCTATGTTTTGCTCTGGTGACCGATCACCTTCAAGGACGTGTATCTCAACAACCAAAAGCTTCCCAGCCCTCTTTTTGGACCGGCTTAGGCACCAGCATGGCCATCCCTCCTTCGCCTTCCACTTTCCTCCAACCACTGCAACGATTCTACTTAAGACTCCTACAAAGTTCTGGAACAGGGTCATAAATCATACTCAACCAAGGGTGATTGGGGGCTGGGGAGAGAAATCTACTACCCCACATCCCATTCTCCATGACTTAATCTAGCCACATATTTCTGTCCTTAAGTCCCCCACCCCACATTTCTTTGGGAAATCCAGCTTCACAGCAGAGATGTCTTAAGGATCATTTGTTGGCATCTCTGAAGGATGAAAGCCTGCACTCTTATTGCACTGGGGAAAGTGGGGCGGGGTGGACGGGTGGGTGGATATTTAACCACGAGTAAATTTCGCGGGCTGAAGAGGCTTGCAAATATTTTCTCTATGGACAATATGATTGATGCAGATTTTCCTTTTTGCAGCTATGTAACGACTCGAGGCAAGAGAAGGCAAAGGAAGGCCAACATCTGTATATTAGTAACTGCCACCGGAACACAATTTGTTGTTTTTGTGTATTTCCAAAGATAGAGGAGCAGCAGGAAGGGGTCCCTGCAACAGAGCACAGCACAGCAAACTCCATCCGGCTCTTAAATACTGTATTTAACTTCAGGAAGAGCCGCTGGGGCAGTCATGCCTGCAGGGAGAAATTGCTTTGGTGAAGGCCAACACCGTTCTCCCACCCACCCCACCCCTTGCCAGAGACAGAGGGCACCCATTAAGTCAAATGCTTTGGTGGCCTCTTTTTTTGGGGGGGGAGAAATTCTGGGCATGTTGTCATTAAGTAAATGGGCCTCCATGACCTTCCTACTAAACTTACTACCTGTGCCATTCAAGACCTGCTCACCACCACTTGAAAAAAAACAGAAGTTTCAGAATTATGAGAAAACAAAATTTCGTTTTGAATTCATCCTTTAGGACCAGGATAAAATCCTAAGAATTCCATTAAAGAAAAAAGAAAAAAACTGGCTCCAAGTGGTTGTGTCAGGAAAAATGAAGGAAATGTCTGGAGGACACAATTCAGCCACATGACTGGCCCTGCGGTAACTTTCAGACAAGGGCTACTGCAGCAGCTTCCACCTCCTCTGGTACTGAGTTTGACCTTCTCTCCCCTAGTTACCTTTGCTTCTCTGCCTTTCTTCCTACTAATAATTGCAAGCTCCTTGGGGCAGACAGGGTTTTTTTTTAATGCTACTCCAACAAAACACCATATAGAGCTGGGGTCCCCAACCTCTGGTATGCAGCCCGGTGCCGGTCCGTGAGCTTCCTGCAACTGGGCCATGGAGACAGATCTCCACCCTGCCCCTGCCTGCCGGGTGTGTTGCATTAGTGGGTAGGCATGTAAAGCGAGCACGACATGACCCCCGCAGGCGTGACACCCCCCCCCACAAGCACGGGTGTGGCCCCCCACGCACAGAGCCCACATACCCCCAATTGGTCCGCAGTCCCAAAAACATTGGGGACCGCTGCTATAGAGGACTGGAGCTAGAAAAACAATAATTCATCAAACAGGGATAGTTCATAATCATAGTTTTATATGTCTATATAGATCTATATAGATAGATATCTACACACACACACACACATACAGTAATAGCCAATATTCTTTTTGACACCAGTATTCCCAGCGCTTATAACACCGAGTGCTTTATTACACTCCTTGCTCTGGGAGAAGAGAAAATGAAGCATGAAATAAGAAATATACTTGCAGAACAATATTCACTGAACACCAAAAAGGCTGAACAGAACTTGAAAGTTGAAAGAATTCTATTTTTCTTCTTCTTTCTCTTCTCCCCCACACCTGAACACACGATCGTCGCAGCTGCTGCCTGCCAGTGGCTATGGGACTGTTCACAACCCCAATCCTGCCCTTTTTCTTTCTTTCTTTCTTTTTTTCGGGGGCTGGTGCCTCAGACTCTGCGGGCACCAATTCTGCACGGACCTCGCCCAACAGATCCAACAGAGAGAAAGAGTGTTTAAAGACTTGCTCGTCCATTCAACAATTTTATAGGGCTGTTTCAAAAACTGTTTACTTTCTGGGCTCAGCAAAACCCACGGACTGGAAATCAACTGTGTGATGGTGATTTTCTATCCGGAAGCCCCGCTTCACCCCAATACAGTGGGGTCTTGACTTGAGAACTTAATCCGTATTGGAAGGCGGTTCTCAAGTCAAAAAGTCTGTAAGTCAAGTCTCCATTGACCTACAGTGCATTGAAAACCAATTAATCCCGTAACAGGCCGTTTTTGTTCCATTTTGGTTTTTTTCTGGTCTGTAAGTCAAATCTCAGTCTGCAAGTCAAACCTAAATTTTGCGGCCAGAGAAGTCTGTAACTCAAAAAGTCTGTAAGTCAAGCCGTCTGTAAGTCAAGGGTCCACTGTATGGATTTGACAAAAGAACAAACGAACCAGTTTAAACCCATTTTCTTTTTCTTTTTATTGAAGGTTCATCATAAAGCGAATCGCATATGGTAAGGGTACACAATATGGGGGCCCCCAAGCATGTTTATTCTGTCTGTCTGTTTGTTTATCCTTAGCCCCTGCCCATTTATTGGACAAGCCAGTACTCTGACCGGCTTCCAAAAGACAACAAGAATATACAAACAGAATTTTAAAAATGAACCTATAAAAACAAAGCGCCCTCCTAAAACCGCCAGCCTAGCAAATTATCCGAGACTCAAAATGGCGAACCATGGGCCGCCATAAACGTACTACAAAATTAATATTACAAAGGGGAGAGGCTTGTAAAGTCCTGGGTACAAAGCCAGGTTTTAACTTGTTTCCGGAAGCTCAAGAGGGCGAGAACAACAACTCCCATCAGTTCTCGTCAACATGGCCAACCTGGGGGGTGTTGCGGCAACTATCGTCCAAAACATGCAGAAAACACTGAGTTGCCCTCTTCCTCCAAGCAAGGCTCTCCCTTTGCTGATCTCCCCTCTTCCCTCCCAAGGGGAGCCAGTGGCCAGTAAAGGCAGTTACGGATCTCAAAGGTGAATCTTGATGGATGGCCTTTGCCTTCACACTGAGCCCGAGAGTTTCCCAAGGCACCCCGGTGTCTTCTCTTGGAAAGGAAATGCTAACTCTCCCAGAAATCATTTCTCACATTCTAATTTGTCTGGATGGACCAGCCGCAGTGTAAGACAACAACAATGTGCACCCTTTGTGTGAGTCACCTGTGACTAAAACAGATGGTCCCAGTCTGGAAGAAGAAGCGGTCTTCCATAAGTCAACTAGGGACAGTTTTAGACATCTGAAAATCTTGCCAAACGTCCTCTTTTGAGCAGGAGAAGCCATCTGCTCGGCCAGGTGGGCCCTCCTTCCCGAACCACACACAAAGCAAGGATCCAAGTCCCTGTTTACCTTGAGGCACCAGAGTTAGCACAACACGCTAGGACATCACAACACTGCATCACCCGGCACTAACAGAAGCAGAATGCATTCAGAAAACAGAAAGACGCAACGCACACGGAAGTTTCCTTGACTTCTACAGATTGAAGAAACTCCTCAACTTAATACAGGTTGCAGGACTGAGGTTTTCTTGCCACAGAAAGAGCTGCTCAAATGCAAGATTTTGATTGCACTCAGCCCTGCTGTGGAGACGAAAAAGAAATGTTCGGGCAGAACGGTAAACAATAAATGTTACAGGAGTTAAAGAGGAAAAATGAAGCCCCGGGGGGCGGGAGGGAATTTCAACCACAAGTTGTTGCTATCAAGGGGAAATTTCTTACAGAAACAGAGTTATGTGCCTACTTTCATTTGGACCTAAATTATGAATTTAGATGATTGAAAAGAACTGTAACTGAGCCCAATTTCAATAGATTCCTTATGTTCTCTATTTAATCACTCAATAAAAGGCAAATTATGGCCTGCAACCGTGGTTTACTTGTACCCAAGGGGTGCTCTGTGCTGCGCCAAGAGGAAACACCAGATACAGTGGTGTCTCGCTTTACAATTGCCCCGCATTACAGCGAATCTGCTTAACAACGATCTTTTTGCGATCGCAATTGTGATCGCAAAACGATGGTCTAAATGGGGGAATTTTGCTTCGCGATGATCGGTTCCCTGCTTCGGGAACGGATTCTTCGCAAAATGACGTTTTTCTAACAGCTGATCGGCGGTTTCAAAATGGCCACCGGGTAATTAAAATGGCTACCCGCTGTGTTTAGGGACAGATTCCTCGCTATACAGGCAATGAAAATGGCTGCTGTATGGAGGATCTTCGCTGGACGGTGAGTTTTTACCCCACTGGAACGCATTGAACGGGTTTCAATGGGGTTTTAATTTTCGCTTTATGATGTTTTCGCTTAACAGCGATTTTCCTGGAACTGATTATCATCGTTAAGCAAGGCACCACTGTACAGAGATACCACCGTGGGACTGCTGAATTATCTGTGGCCTGGAACCAGTAGCGCACAAGGAACTTTGTGCAGTGAAAATCGGCAGCCTCCCACCCTCTCAAGCTGGAGGGGCCGCGCATCCGTGCCACATGACTTTCCTGCACACCTTTAAAGGACATGGGGGCACAAGGGTTAAACTGCAGTACTGCAGTCAAGACTCTGCTCAAGACCTGAGCTGGACTTAGGTAGCCGGCTCAAGGCTCACTCAGCCTTCCATTCTTCGCAGGTTGGTGAAATGAGTACCCAGCTCGCTTGGTGGTGGGACAATGTGTAGGCTGCACAATCGTATTGTAAACCTCCCAGAGAGTGCTTTAGGGGCAGTATATCTGCTTTGCTTTTTCTCATTCCCAGGGCACCTACTCAGGACGACAGCCAATCACACACCTCCAGCTTCTCCCTCTCACACAGACACCTAGGCACAAGCTATTGGTTTCCTAGTTACCACCAGAGCAATGAAGGACAACAGAGTATTGTTTACACTAGAGTTAGCAATCTATAAGAGGCCACAATGCTTTAAAAAAAACAAAGAAAAGGTTTAAATCTTTTATTAGTGATTTGCTTGAATAATACATCAGTCTTGCTCTAATGCAAGAGGCCATGCCAGATACCCAGGGATTTGCCAGCAACTGACTATTCAGGAGTGGTTTCATGTAAAAAAAAAAAAAAACCACACACACACACTATATATTAAAAAACAAAAAAGTTATAAAAGAAGTCTGAAGATAATCTCAGTAATTTCAGGACATTTATTGCCTACCGACACTGCACATCCCTGTCAGTGGTGATGGCTAAAGCTCTGGGAATATACAGTACAAACAAAGAAATGCCTCAAAATTGCTGAGCTTATCTCAAATTATTCACTCTTTTATTGGCTGGTGGGGGAAGAGATGCTTACATCTGTACCTTCACTCTCCTTCAACTCCACTTTAGTCTCATTCCAGAAAGCAGTCCCTGCTCCACTGGGGAAAACGTCAAAAGCCCGATTCATATTTTAAATCAAAAAGGACTGAAATGTATGATGTATGATAAAGCCTCAAATGTCAAAGCATTAGCTAATTAGCAGAGGGGCAGAAAGCACCGGGGGTCTTTGGTGTCTTCAGCCTATTTCATATACACAAGCAAGATGTAAGATGTTTTGCTATTTTTTTTCCCAGTGTCCTGTAAACTATCACAGCAAAGCTATTTTACTATGCTGCTGTTCTGTGCCGTGAAGTCAGAACCGACTCCTAGTGACCCCTAATCAGATTTTCAAGGCACGGGAGGTATTTAAGGAGTGGTTTCACCAGTTCAACCCCCCGCCCCGATTAATTTCTGAAATTCTGAATCCATATGGGAAGACACATTCTGTATTTCAGCATTTGTATTTCATTATACTCCAATATTTTGCTCATCTCATGAGAAGAGAAGACTCCCTGGAAAAGACCCTGATGTTAGGAAAGTGTGAGGGCAAGAGGAGAAGGGGATGACAGAGGACGAGATGGTTGGACAATGTCACCAAAGCTACCAGCATGAATTTGACCCAACTCCGGGAGGCCGTGGAAGACAGGAGGGCCTGGCGTGCTCTAGTCCATGGGGTCACGAAGAGTCGGACACGACTTAATGACTAAACAAGCAACATACCCTGCAGAGATGGCCAGTCTTTCCCCGAGATGTCCCAGACGGTTGGTGATCTCTGCATAGCATATGTCTGTCGAGAGAAGCAAAGTAGAATCTCACCTCCCCCTGACCCCCGGGAACAAGGCAGGTAGTATACAGCACAATTGTCCACTGAGATTCCCACCTGGAGCTCCCGAGGGGCCGGAGAGAAACAACACCTGTGGGTGGTGACTCAGCATGAGGCGAGACCCTACGAGCAATGCCCTCAAACTGAGGAGGCTGAGGTTGGGATGGACGGCTGGCAGACTCTTCCAGATCCTCCCTCCATGAAACAGAGGATCCTGAAATTCCCCAGGGCACTGTATTCAGATCTTGGTGGGAGGACCACAAATGAAGCCATCAGGTGAGGACTCTCCCCCAAAGTGGTCCCCTGAAATAAGAGCTGCTTAGAGCTGCTTCTTTGGACCACACCAAAGAACTATCTTGCCCAGCATTTCGCTCATGCCATGGCCAACCAAACTCTCACAGGAAACCCACAGGCAAGCTACACATGCATCCACCCTTTGTTGCTCCCTGGCAACTGGAATTCATGGGCAGACAGCCGCAATGTTGCTGAAACCTCAAGGAGTACATGGCCACCATTACTAGCAGCCGTGGACACCTTTCATCGTCGTTTAGTCATTTAGTCATGTCCGACTCTTCATGATCCCATGGACCAGAGCACGCCAGGCCCTCCTATCTTCCACTGCTTCCCAGAGTTGGGTCAAATTCATGTTGGTTGCTTCACAGACACTGTCCAGTCATCTCATCCTCTGTCGTCCCCTTATCCTCTTGCCGTCACACTTTCCCAACATCAGAGTCTTTTCTAGGGAGTCTTCTCTTCTCATGAGATGGCCAAAGTACTGGAGCCTCAGCTTCAGGATCTGTCCTTCCAGTGAGCACTCAGGGTTGATTTCCTTTAGAATGGATAGGTTTGTTCTCCTTGCAGTCCAGGGGACTCTCCAGAGCCTCCTCCAGCACCACAATTCAAAGGCATCAATTCTTCGGCGGTCTGCTTTCTTGCACACTAATTTTCTTTTTTGTTGTTGTTTAGTCCTTAAGTCCTGTCCGACCCTTTGTGACCCCATGGACCAGAGCACGCTAGGCCCTCCTGTCTTCCACTGCCTCCCGGAGTTGGGTCAAAATTTTCTTCACTCCCTTTTAAAGCCCGCTAAATTGGTACCCAACCCTACATCTTTCAGAACCTAATGACATAGATTTTGTCTCTTATGGACGGAGGGAGGGATGTCATTTATACCCCCCACTCTTTTCATCACAAAGCAGTGCTCAAGGCAGCTTACAAGCTCTGAAAAAGCCCTTCTCAATGCCGCGAGGACCATGCCTGGAAAGTGGGTTCACTTGTGGGGATACAAGGCGGCTCTGCTAAGACACAGCTTGCCTAAGTTTGAGTATGTACTAAAAGGGCTCTGGGAATGCTTTTACTGCGCCAAAACATAATACCTACTATTTTAAACATGATTATTCCTCTGTCCCTGCACCCATGATCCTCAAGATGACATACATAGGGCACGCATGGTGTGGTCCACTGAGACTACAGGTTGCTCAGTAAGTGCCACGAGGGACATTTTGGGACAACGGTGACTCTGGATAGCCTCCAAAGTATATGGACTCCCAACACTTTTACTTTCCGCTCCTGGGCCTCAGGGTTCCTAATATTCCCAGGGTCCTAGATAGCCCCGTTTCTAACTGACACTTTTCCCATGTTTTTTATTGCATGGAAACACAGCTATTCCCCCACTACGGTGCCATGTTTTTCTATACATGCAAGAACACATGTGGCACGGATCCAGGACCAAGGCACTAGCAGCACCTGGATGACTACACCTGCAAAACAGGTAAGAGACAAACCCTTGACATATTCCTCTGCCTCATTGCGAAAGATGCACAGAAACAGAACAAACCGCAAACACCGAAGGAGACTTGTAAAGTTATAAATAAGCTAATCCTGCAAGGCCATCCAGTCCAGCCCCCTGTTCGAGGCAGGAGGAATCCAAATCAAAGCAGATCTGACAGATGAAAGTCCAGTTTTCTCTTGAATGCCTCCAGTGTTAGAGCACTCAACACCTCCTGAGGTCATGGGTTCCATTGTTGTACTGCTCTAACATGAGCTGCTCTAACATGAGCTTTTCCAACCAGATGTCTGCCTGCACTTCCCTCAGCCTTCTCCTGTTTAAATCACTCTTCTGTCCGCTCGCCTCAACGTCTTTTTCTCCTGCTTCCTGGCCTGGCGAGGCCCAAAGCTTCCTTTGCTTTACTCCCGCCTTCCTGCAGACAGATGCTAACACAGTGAGTAAACACATTCCTGTCTCTAAAATTAAGAGTTTGCAAGCTTTCCCCTGTGGGCATCCAAGCAGGGCCAATTCACACCGTACAGCATTTGCAGGACCCACAAATGTGTTCTTAGCGGTGTTTCAATGGCATTTCCTTTTACTTGGAACTGTACTGGCACAGGCAGCCTTAAGGGTCAACGTTTGGCAGAAAGACAGGAAGGAGACGATAAACTTAATAAACAAATGTAAGACAAATAAATGGCCAGGACATCACAGTTTGACAAACTCTCTTGAAAGCTTCTTCTCAGGTCCTACTTCTCCAGGATGGTTATTGGGTTGTTGTTGTTGTTTCTGGAGATGTTTAATGTTGGGTGGATAGGTGACTGGGCTACTATTACATTGTGGTGCTGTAAACTGCTTTGAGTAGTGCTTTGCACTAAAGTCAGTGGAATATAAATTAATGAAATAAATAAAGTAAAATAAATAGTAGATGTAGTTTAGGAAAGCAAGAGAAAATGGCACAGATTTTTCTTGCTCATTCTCTCTCCCCCCCCCAGAACAAAACAACTAACTGAAGCCTCCGTATTCTTTCCCAATGAGAAGTTGGTGAATGGAGTTCATACTTTTATTTACTCTTGTTTTGGAAAACCATGACTACAGTAGTCAATAACCGAAGAGAGAAGCCAACTGAGGCCTCCAGAGCCTCTCAGGGAGACTTCTGAGGAAAGCCAGCCTGGAACATCTCCATGGCCAAACACTTAGGAAACCAACCTGAATGTCATTCTTTGGGCGCAAGGGAACTTTATTGCCATTCTGTTGGGCAGCTCTGCCTGTGGAATGGAGAATGACATCATCATCAACAATAGATTGTCACTAATTAAAGAGGTGCTTTTTTCCTGTTTTGGGGTCTATACAACTCACAAACAATGAGATGGAGTCAAGCACATCGTGAAACTGTAAAAGGAACTCTTTAATCAGTGACAGCATCCTCATTACTGCTGCACGAGCAGACCTACACAACAGGATACTGACCATTGTTTCGTTGGTTTTAATACATGAAGTATCATTCACTCAGTAGAAAGGCAGGATGAAAATGTAATAAATTAATTTTAAAGCTTTGCCATACCTACAGCAGCAAAAGAGCCCATAACGTCATCGACCCTTTCTGCCTTCTCCTATCACAAATGCAGCCCACCCCCATTCTCTGCAGTTTATAGTGGCCACTAGTGTCCTCACCTTTATTGCCGTGATTCTTGTGATTCCCGTACTGACAAATAGGCACAAAGACATAGACAACGTTTTTAACGTAACTGGTCGTTATCTTCGCATAGCAACACGTACGAATCAGCCAGCTAAAATAAGAAGATTCGCCTTACATTTGTACCACCAGCGGACCCTGAAGTCCTCCAAGGAGGGCAGCAACATGGGCACCCACAAAATGTGGCATGGACCCACCGGGATGCCAGCTGATGTTTAACCACCACCACCACCCAGTTCTTTCAAGGCGCCCTAGAACCAACCCTGCTCGGCTCAGCCTCAAACCTCGCTGCACGATACATATTTTATCCTTCTTTTTCTTTCCCTGGTCCCTTGATTGCGCCCCACTTGTTCTTTCAAGGGCATTCCCATTAGGAGCAAACAGTGTTCTCTCCATTCTCCCCCCTTAAAGCACAGAAAGATAATCATATCAAGAGAAACTTATTACTGTTTTCAAATTGTCTCTGCCTCTCAGCAGGCGCACTCGCCAGGCAACACTTTTGCCGCTACATTACAACTAATCCCCCCCCCCCCACTCCAGATGACATTTTGTGCCATGGGTACCCAAGAGGGGAGAGATTTGTGGCCCAGGATATGAATGAACCTTGGCAAATATATCTGCATGTACAGGACGCCTATCCTTCTTTTGTCCGTGCTAAACATTTTCAGCTTGACTAAAAATGCTTCCCAGCACAAAAAACAGGTATACACACACGTGATATCCAAACACAATACCCATTACAGGAAGTCAGTTGAAGCCCTTTCTCTTCCCAAGCTCTGTACCCATATTTCCAGTTGTTTGGGGAGGGGGGTAACAAAAAACAGGGAGAGATGCTTTGGAGGAGTGGGGGAGGAAAAAAACTATCCCTCATTTCCATCCGGATGGGCAAAAGCACACACTGTATGCTGCTGCCACCTCGTGTCCAAATCTCCCAGCAGCAAATTCCCCAGCTTCACGTTCATTAGCCGTCGTCTCTTTAGAAATTCAGCTTGTTCCTGGATTTGTATGTTTCCTCTCGGTCATCTGTTTTCTGTCGCACTAAAGTTTTGCAATTTTAAATCAACCTTTAGCAAAGACGACCTAAAATCAATGGCAAGAGAGGAGAAACGGCCTCTGCACAGGATTTAAGATTCTGTAAAGCAAAATGACCCTCATAGCATTTGTGGCATGAAAATATCCACCACCAGCAGCCTACCCCTTTTAATAAAGAAAAAAAAACCTGCAGTTTACCCCTGGATCCATTAAATTCAGTGGGGCTAAAGACAGGTACGGAAAATCATGTTGGAACACATGCTGTTGGATCCAGAAATGTCCTGTTTTATTAATAGAACATTATATGCTAGGATCAAAAAAGCACATCACTGATGGTCAAATCATTAATCGCATGATGCTAAGTAGAACAGCCCCCCTCAGCCTTCTGTCCTCTACGTATTTTTCTTTCTACAGCCCCATCATCTCTGATCACTGGCTGTGTTGGGTGGGGATAAGGGGGCTTAGGATGTGTAAGGTGATCAAAAACAACTGGCAGAGGCTGAGATTGGCAACACCCCCTGGTAAGCCTGGAAGGATCCTATAAAGCTCCTCTAAGGCAATCAGTCACAAACAAGGTGGGTTCGCCTGGGGTTACAGAGCAGAAACGAAAAGAGTCTGCTTTAATTTGCAGCTAAAGTTTCTTACAAGAAAAAAAAGAGTGTTTTTATAAAATCTCTACCGCTTCTACAGAACAGAACTTTTACACAGCGTTCTCTAAAAGGTGCGTCACAAGTCAATAGACCTTCCTGCTTAACCCCACACTCCGATGGGCTAGAATCAAATGAGGCGAAAGGCTCACCAACACCGACACCACCAACAGACACACGATCACGACCTGGCCACTGATCTGGGGTGTAAAGGGCACAGAAGCAAATGGGTTTGCCAAAAGCTAGCCTCAGAGAACTGGAAGGTGGACCATGCATGGGTCACAGGTTCTCCATCATGGAACTAAACTCTCTGTAAATTAAGTCCATTGATCCTCCTCTTATATTGACTGGACAGGTTACATCATTCCCGAAGGCGCCACTGCGCCTCTCCAACCTGCTCGACGCTAAACCCTTCCCCCTACTTTGTCAACAACTTGGGGGAAATGAAGGCTTTGCCAATGGACTAGTTTTCTCTGAAAGGTAGAAGCACCAAGTCTGTCCCAAAACTGGGGCAGACTTGGTGGCAGCCAGGAATAACGGATGGGTGGCTATTAACATGAGCCAAAATATCTGGATTCCAACTCTTATTGAGTCCCAACTTCTTCTTTTTAATGTTCTCATTGCAGTCCACCTTTTTTTTCATAGCTTATACAATAGGACCCCTTGTCCTCGGGATAAGTATTCACTGATTCACTTATCCATGGTCTGAAAATATTTTTAAAATATTAAAAGAAAAATCCTAGAAATATATATATATATTTTTAAAGGTGAAGATACCAGAACTGGCCACTGGAAGGAAGAAGAGACTATGCTATGTACAGTATAGTGTTCGCTATTAATATGCCACTTGCTATAATCTACTGTATCCTTTTAACTTGCTGTCGTTTTCTGCATTGTAACACACAAATGCTTAAGTAGAAGAGAGTGCCATATATTTCCAGGTAACATCTTACAACAATCCTTTGCCCTCTTCTCCAAGACAAAAGCTTCTCACACACCCCTTTCTACCAAATAAACATTTCCTCTCTTCTCACTATCCATTTAGGAAGAAATCTGTCTAAATTCAGCTTAACATCTCTTTGCTAAGCAATAACCAGCCTTGTCTGATTGAAAGATTTCTTTAAAACATCACGGTCTAGAGACTCAAACAGATGTTTAAACTGAAGTGGAATAAGATCCCGCTTCAAAGGCCATGATTTGATTTTCTGGATTCCCTTCGGTTATGCAAAGAATCAGCGTCCAGTACATAAACCTACTTACAGAAAATATCTAACTGCTCCAGAGGGAGATTAAAGCTGGTGCTGGGTGGAAACAAAAATCCAGGAAATCAAAGAGAAAAAAAAGCTAGGGAGAACATCTGTACCAATATTCATAAAATCATGTTAGACGGGTTAATACAACAGAGGCATCTGGAGAATTTATGGACCCAAACACAATTAAGAAAAAGAGGAGAAAGAACTCAGCATACCTGCTGAGCCTACGAGGAGGAAAAGGGAATTGCCTTTGTATTTATTGAGGTGTGGGGCTAAAGTACAGGAAAAAAACAGCAGAAATATGGGCACCTAATGTGATTTCTGACAGTAATCTCAGTGGCAAAAATGCTTTTGTAAAGCAGAAAGCAGAGAAGATTTAAAACAAAACAAGCTACTGTGGTTGTCACCTTGGCTAGAATGGGCTGAGGGCTACCCCTCCACTCCCCACTGGTTTGGCCTCTCCCACTGACCCATAACCACTGATCAAAACATACAGGAAGTCAGAATGTTTCTGTCACTATCCTGGGGATGCCTTCTCTTCCTGCTACCTGTTCTGGTAAACCACTGGAACAGAAAAGCATCCATGCAACTCATATTTAGAGTTTTAAAGATGTTACTTCAGCATCATTTCTCCAGAGGGGCATATATGTTTGCATCCTGGATTCACAAAAAGACACTCTTTGCACATGATGGGGATGGATTCTGGTGTACAAAACCCCATGAGATTATATATGACTCCTTGTTTCAACCTGCCATTAAGAGTCTTGCTACTTTCATACAATGCAAGCTGCCATCACACTTCTGTGCCTGTGTACACACCAGTGTCCCACATAGGAAACGCAACTATGGGTCGGCAGGATGTCTGAATGCACAAACTACACCTTGCAACTGTCTGGCAAACCAGAGTGAGAAGCTTACTTCAGTGAACTGAAGCGAGTTTACAAATCATTATGCTAATAATTGTTTGGCAAGGCCTAGACTAGACTAGGCATCCTTCAGTCTCGAGAGACTATGGTAACATATTCAGTATGGAGGACTTGGAACAGAGTCTAGTGTGGCTGAGAAGGCCAATTCGAGAGTGACAAAGATCCCTTTCACACTGAAGACAAATACAATCTGTGCCCTGTCCAGCTCCCTGATTTGGCTGCTTTCGGGACTGCATTTTTGCCTCGGCCTGCTGGACAAGGGTCTCTTCAAATTGGGAGAGGCCATGATGCACCGCCTGCCTCCAGGCTGAACGCTCAGATGTCAGGGTTTCCCATCTGTTGAGGTCCATCCTAAGACTTTCAGATCCTGCTTGCAGATCTCCTTGTATTGCAGCTGTGGTCTCCCTCTGGGGAATCCGACCATCAGCCATTCTCCACAACATGCCCAAGACCTCTGTGTGGATAAACCACACTTCTTTTCAGAAGACCGCAAGAAGAATTTCAACAAGACTGAAAGAAGGTTACAGACACAAACTGCATTGTTGTTGTTGTTTAGTCGTGTCCAACTCTTCGTGACCCCATGGACCAGAGCATGCCAGGCCCTCCTGTCTTCCACTGCCTCCCGGAGTTGGGTCAAATTCATGTTGGTCGCTTCGGTGACCCTGTCCAACCATCTCATCCTCTGTCGTTCCCTTCTCCTCTTGCCCTCACACTTTCCCAATATCTGGGTCTTTTCCAGGGAGTCTTCTCTTCTCATGAGAGGGCCAAAGTATTGGAGCCTCAGCTTCAGGATTTGTCCTTCCACTGAGCACTCAGGGTTGATTTCTTTCAGAATGGATAGATTTGTTCTCTTTGCAGTCCAGGGGACTCTCAAGAGTCTGCATAGACCAAACTAAATTTCAAGACATAGCCCTGCCCTGCAAGTGACTGCAGAGGTGCTACCTATGACAAAACACTGAATCAATGATTTGTTGCCCTGAATGAGTTGTGGGACAATCTGAAGCGGATCGGACAGCATTCACCAAGGTCAGTCATACACGGCAGCCTCTGTGAGTGTGTCTTACGCATTCTGTTTCTATAGCAGGATGTCTGTTCTTCCAGGGAGGCAGAGTCCAGCCATTCGAACCAGATAGCCGTTCCAGCTGTATTAAAATAGTGTTTGCACAGTATGTTGCAGGAATGGAAGCAACCGACTCCGTAACCCATATCAAATGAACCGTCACTCTCACCCTTTGGGACTTCCCCCAAACGGCATGAAGCATTTTCCGATATTTTTAATACCTTGCATCACAAAAGCATGCGGCCCTTTCTAGCAATTCAAAGCTCTCTTACCCCAAGAAATGAGGATAAAAGTGGGCTTTGAGGAAGGATTTGAAAGAAGGAAGAAAGACAGCATGGAGCTGCCTCGCGTGATGCTTCACATCTGAATTAATGGAAATACGATGAGGAAGACAGAAAAGGCATTCCACCAGCTTGACGGGGTATGGTGAGGAGGCTTCTGCTGCTGCATCAGGCAGGAGCAGGCGAGGGGAATACAAAGGAAGAGGAAAGCAAATGGTTTGAGAACTGGTGAGAAAAATGCATGAAGAAAAACCGGACAACGGAATGGACAAAAAGAGGGCGGGGGAATGACCTAAGTCATAAAATGCATGAATGGCTGCCTGAGGACAAATCAGTGGCTCCCCTGGCCTAAGAAATATTAAAAACTTTTGTGTGAAATGGTTCAGTGAGCCATGACAACCCACCTCCTAACTAAGAGTGGGAGGAAGCAGCACAACTTTTCTTTTTCTACAGAGAGATGCTGTGTAAAACAACAAGAAAAATGCCAATTTTCTTCATGAAAAAGGATGTACCGAGACACCCTACTGGACAAAATAAGCAACTTTGGGAGGAAAGTCTTACCCCTACGCAAGAAAGGAAAGGAAAGACCAGCACCATCTTCAAAAACAACTCCAGGGGAGGGGGGGAGGGAGTGAAAGAAAGAAAGAAAGAAAGAAAGAAAGAAAGAAAGAAAGAAAGAAAGAAAGAAAGAAAGAAAGAAAGAAAGAAAGAAAGAAAGAAAGAAAGAAAGAAAGAAAGAAAGAAAGAAAGAAAGAAAGAAAGAAAGAAAGAAAGAAAGAAAGAAACTAACTAACTAACTAACTAACT
Organism: Pogona vitticeps; assembly: GCF_051106095.1. NCBI lineage: Eukaryota > Metazoa > Chordata > Lepidosauria > Squamata > Agamidae > Pogona > Pogona vitticeps. Next base: position 309,768,030 of record NC_135784.1, read on the forward strand.
AACTAACTAACTAACTAACTAACTAACTAACTAACTAAGCGTTTCTGTACAAATAGTTTTGCATGAATGCCATTACAATCTATACAAAAACCTACCAGTTTTCTATGCAAAAATATAAACAAAACGAAACAAAAGTCTGTGACCTTTTATTTAAAAAAGGGTCCAAATATGAGAACCACATGAAAGTTCTCCTAATCACACCTAACAGGAACAAAACATTCCGTTTTTTTCCTGACCTACAAGGGCAAGATCCACGAAGATTTACACCCTTAGGTAAAGGTAAAGGTTCCCCTTGACAATTTTTGTCCAGTCGTGTCCGGCCCTAGGGGGCGGCGCTCATCCCGCTCTTCAAGCCATAGAGCCAGCGTTTGTCCGAAGACAATCTTTCCGTGGTCACATGGCCAGTGTGATTTAGACACGGAACGCTGTTTACCTTCCCACCGAGATGGTACCTATTTATCTACTCGCATTTGCATGCTTTCGAACCGCTAGGTTGGCGGGAGCTGGGACAAGCAACGGGCGCTCACTCCGTCGCGTGGATTCGATCTTATGACTGCTTGGTCTTCTGACCCTGCAGCACAGGCTTCTGCGGTTTAGCCCACAGCGCCACCACATCCCACATTTACACCCTTAGCGCAGCAGAATTCCAAAAAAGCATGAAATCTGCAAGAAGACCTTGAACAAGGATTCGTGGCTGGAGTCCTTCCAGTCGATTTAACCCATGAGATCAGAAGGTTACTGTTACATAACAGCACTGATGTTACCTGTCTGTCATGGGTTTGGAGGGAAAGTTCCATCCTATGGGGAGTGGAAGGCGGGACATCAGGAGGAGGGGCTGTACTGTATAAATATGTGATGCCTGTGTGGTGAAGAGGAGATGCTGAGACAGACTGTGAGACACTGGGTTGGGACGAAGCAGCAGCTGGGGAGAAGAAGCTGTTGTGGGAGTCTGGGTGTCTGACAGGGTACTACTGTGTGTCAGAGTACCAGCCTGAAAGGTTCAGGGGTCTGTTGGTTAGCCAGAACTGATGGGTTCAGGGTCTGTGCTTTAAGTTAAAGGTTCTAGGTGAACCAAACTGTATGCTTGTGTGTGTGAGAATAAGCCACGTTACTTTATTTTATTCACCTGATTGTTTTATTTACCCTGTTTGTATTTAAAATAAACCTTATTCTTTTATTGTTTAAAAATCCATCCCTGGTCTGTGTGACTTATTATAGGGAATGGTTGGTGGCAGCTTAGTAACTGTGTGATAGATCCCAGTAGGTCTGGGTTTGTCACATTGATTGGTGTCCAGCGTGTGGGATACGACTGGTCCAGTTGTCCAGCGGTCCAGCAAAGCCTTGGCAGGTGTGCCCAGAGCAAGGGGGGTCTAGTCAGGGACAGTCTGAGGCGCGTAGGTAATCTTCTAGGTGTACCTCACGGGGAGGTGCGCTAGTAGAAGAACGTGCCAACTGGGGAGACTTAGATTAAGGTGCTCTGAGGCAGCCTAGTTTTGGCGGGAAAACGCTGAGGCAAAACTGCGTAGCAACAGCGAGCTAGCTTGCCAGCTGAGAGGCCCAGCAGAGGGGGGTAGGCTCTGACTCGATACTGTTGCAATTTAAGTGCTGAAGAACAGCAGCAATCTCTAGGGAGAGCTGGTTCTGAGGCAAGAAGGAAAAAAAGTGGTCGTTTTATTTTGAGGCTTGACTTTTTAAAGCAGCCTGTTCTGAGGGGGGGTATGCCCTTGACTCGAAGCCAAGTAGCAGACATGAGTGAAGTGAAAGACCCCCGGATTGACCAAGGTTCTGAGGATGAATTTGGCTCAGTGCAAGGTGACAGCACAGGAGAGCAGAACCCAGAACTTAGAAAATTGATCCTAGCCCAACAGCATGAACTGAGGGTGAGGGAAATGGAGGAAAGATTAGAGAGAGAGAAAATGGCATTTGAATTAGAGCGAGAGAGAGAGAGAATGGAGAGAGAAGAAAGAATGGAGAGAGAGAAGATGGCGTTTGAATTAAGAAAACTGGAACTGATGAACCAGAACAATAATAATAATAGGGATTCTGAGGGAGGCCAACTGTCTAAGGCTGACCTGAAGAAATTCCCTGTGTACCACAAGGGAGATTGTCCTGAGGTGTTCTTTTCCTTAGTGGAAAGAGCGTTTGTGGACTTCTCAGTGAGGGAAACTGAGAAGATGACCATCATGCGTTCTTTAATCAGTGGTAGCCTGGCTGAGGTTTATGCCGAGATGCCTGAGGAACGGATGAAAGATTTTGCAGAGTTTAAAAAACTGGTGTTCGCAAGACATGGGATAAATGCAGAGCAGCTGAGACAAAGGTTCAGGTCCCTCACCAAGAAGCCAGAACAGACTTTTACCCAAGTGGGGGCCCAATTGGTGAGGCTGCTTGAGAAATGGCTGTCGCAGGAGGGAACAGAGACCTATGAACAGCTTAAAGACTTGATAGCCCTGGAACAGTTCTATTCAGTCCTGCATGGGGAATTGAAATTCCAGGTGAGGGAAAGGAAACCGAAATCTGTGGCAGCAGCCGCAGAGATCGCGGATTTTATCTCCCAAATAAGAAAGCCCTTGGGTGAGGGGAAATCTGTAGGTAAACCCAAAGAAACCTACAGCAAGTACTCTCAGGGACCAGGGAAAAGCCAGCAAGGGGGAGGGGCCCATGGTGAAGGGAAGCCCTCAGGCATGAAACCAAGCCCTCAGAATTTGGAGGGAAAACCCAAACAAGAGGAGAGAGAATCAAAATACACCAGAAAATGTTATTTCTGTCAGGGAAAGGGTCATCTAATCTCAGAGTGTGAAAAATTAAAGCAGCTAAAAGGAATGGTGCCTCAGAATTCTAGTGGGACCAAGCCAAAAGCTGTGTTCTGTGTCCAGAAAGAGCAAGGCTCAGTGTCACAGAGGGAGCCTGTTGCCATGGCTACTCAGTCTGGAACAGCTACCTCTGCTGATCAGGCTGAGGAAAATGGTCCTCTTGGGGAGGTAAAGCGCTGCTTGCTGGTAAAAACAGATTCTCAGTTGTTTGAGACAGCCGGGGTGGACGTAGGAATACTTGACCGTCAGTATAGGGGGCTGCGGGACACTTGTTCCCAGGTAACCCTGTGCCATCCAGATATTATTCCTAGGGAGTTTATAATCCCAAATGAGAGCATGAAGGTGGCAGGGATTGAGGGGCAGATAATCTCTCTGCCAGTAGCAGAGGTACCTGTCAACTTTCAAGGCTGGAGGGGAGATTGGCGGATAGCGATTTCATCGACTCTGCCAGCAGCCGTGCTCGTGGGAAATGACCTGGCTGAACATGTGAAACGGGTGCTAGTGATTACACGCTCACAAGCCACCACAGGGACAGTTCAGGGGGGTAATGATGAGCCAGAGACGGAAGCAGGTGGGGGAAGTTCAGAAGCTGTGGTGGAAACCTTAACCACAGACAGCAGATTTGGACAGGAGCAAAAGGCAGACGCCACTCTCCAAAAGTGTTTCGAACAGGTGACTGACGCCCAGCTAACACCTGAGACCCCAGTGAGATTTCTGGAGAAAAAGGGGATTTTATATAGAGAAACCCTGAGGAATATCTCAAAAGGGGGAGATGGGATCAGAAGTCAGCTGGTGGTACCTGAAAAGTGTCGCCCCATGATCTTACAAAGGGGGCACTCTGACATGTTTGCTGCACATTTAGGGGTGAAAGGGCCCCTTGATTTGATCGAACAAAATTGGGAGCAGGTCACCCAGGATGACCCACAAGACGTTGTGACTTACATAGACACCTTGATGAATGACCTAAAGCGAAATCTAGAGCTGGCAGCAGAAAACCTGCAAGCGCAGAAGGTCAAACAGAAAACATGGTATGACCGCAAAGCTAGAGAGAGGCACTTTGACCCAGGGGAGGAAGTGCTTTGGCTTAGGCCCTGCAGAGAGAATAAACTGCAGCTCAAATGGGCAGGACCATATAGGGTCATTTCCAAGATGTCAGACCTGAACTACCTAATAGAGCAGGAGGAGAACCAAGCAAGGAGGGTGGTTCATGTGAATGCCCTAAAACCCTACTACAGAGGGGAACAGAGGGTTTTATTCGCGATAAAAGCAGCTGAGAGTGAGGAAGCTGAATTACCCTTCTGGGAGGGTAGAGGGGAAGTAAAATACAACCCAGAGGAGGTAAAGATCAGTCCTGCACTCACCCAAGACCAGCAGCAAGAACTGAAAATGCTGCTTAATAAATATCAACAGGTGTTTTCCAACAAGCCGGGGATAGTGAAGGGAGTGATGCATCGGATCCACACAGGGGATGCACCCCCGCAGGCAGTATCCCCATACCGAGTAACGGGACCCTATAGGGACAAGGTGCGGAAGGAGCTGGACGAGATGCTGAGGGAGAACATAATCGTCCCCTCTTCTAGTCCTTGGTCCTCTCCGATAGTCCTTGTGGACAAGCCTGATGGGAGCATTAGGTTTTGTGTCGATTACAGGAAATTAAACCGTGTAACCACTCCTGATGCCTACCCAATGCCCAGGCTAGACAACCTGATTGAAACCATAGGGGGTTGTCGGTTCATCTCATCATTGGACCTGGTAAAGGGATATTGGCAATTAAGAATTGATCCCAGGGATCAAGAAAAGACTGCCTTTTGCAGCCCTTTTGGTCTCTATGAGTTTCGAGTCCTGAGCTTTGGTCTCAGAAATGCACCAGCCACATTCCAAAGGCTGATGGACCAGACCTTGGCAGGGCTCAGTGACTTTACAGTGGCCTACATTGACGACATAGGGATCTTCAGTAATACCTGGGAAGATCACCTGATACACCTGGAGTTAGTGCTGCAGAGGTTAAGTGCAGCAGGGCTAACAGTAAAGGCCAGCAAGTGTCAGCTGGGTAGCCCAGAAATAAAATACTTGGGTCACATGGTAGGGGGAGGAATGATAAAACCCCTGGAGGCCAAAATAGAAGCTGTTCGTGATTGGCCTAGACCCAACACCAAGAAAAAAGTCAAATCATTTCTTGGGTTGGTGGGCTACTACAGAAAGTTCATCCCGAGGTTTAGCGAGATTGCGGCTCCGCTGACCGATCTGACGAGGAAGAAGGCTGATGACCGCATCCCGTGGACCAGCGACTGTGAGGCGGCGTTCCAGAGGTTGAAGGAGGCGCTAATCAACTATCCAGTCCTGCGTGCTCCAGACTTCGACCGGGAGTTCATCATCTACACCGATGCGTCTAACAGCGGGGTAGGAGCAGTTCTGTGCCAAGAGGATGAGAATGGTGACCAGCATCCAGTGTCCTACCTGAGTAGGAAACTTCAAAAAGGTGAGAGACATTTGGCAACCGTGGAGAAGGAGTGTTTGGCCATAGTCTACGCGATCCAGAAGGCCAAGCCTTACATCTGGGGAAGACATTTTGTTCTGTGTACTGACCATTCACCATTGCAATGGTTAAAGACAATGAAAACCCACAATAGCAAACTTATGAGGTGGGCTTTGAACTTACAGGACTATGACTTTGAAGTGAAGGTGGTCAGAGGGTCAGTGAACTGTGTTGCTGACGCCTTATCAAGAAGACCTGAAGACTGAAGACGGCGAAAGAACATGGACTATATGTATATAATGAAGACAAAAAGTTAAAATGTACCTGGTTTTAAATTGGTTTGTATTAATAAAGGTAAATTGATGTAATGTATATGGTAAATGTTTAAATGCCTATTTGAAATGTTTAACTTAGAATGTAAGTAAGTATAATATGGTAGGTATAATTGTTGTTGTGTATTTTATGCAGGTTGTTTTTTTGGTGAAAAGCACTTTTAGCTTTCCCCCTACAAAACAACTTTTAAAGAGGGGAGGTGTTACATAACAGCACTGATGTTACCTGTCTGTCATGGGTTTGGAGGGAAAGTTCCATCCTATGGGGAGTGGAAGGCGGGACATCAGGAGGAGGGGCTGTACTGTATAAATATGTGATGCCTGTGTGGTGAAGAGGAGATGCTGAGACAGACTGTGAGACACTGGGTTGGGACGAAGCAGCAGCTGGGGAGAAGAAGCTGTTGTGGGAGTCTGGTGTCTGACAGGGTACTACTGTGTGTCAGAGTACCAGCCTGAAAGGTTCAGGGGTCTGTTGGTTAGCCAGAACTGATGGGTTCAGGGTCTGTGCTTTAAGTTAAAGGTTCTAGGTGAACCAAACTGTATGCTTGTGTGTGTGAGAATAAGCCACGTTACTTTATTTTATTCACCTGATTGTTTTATTTACCCTGTTTGTATTTAAAATAAACCTTATTCTTTTATTGTTTAAAAATCCATCCCTGGTCTGTGTGACTTATTATAGGGAATGGTTGGTGGCAGCTTAGTAACTGTGTGATAGATCCCAGTAGGTCTGGGTTTGTCACAGTTACATCTTACGTTCTTGATGGTAATAAGCAAGGTTACGTTTCACAGAAGCTACGAATGCATCATGGCCTCTGGGGTCGAAAGAACCTTTTTTGGACCAGGGGTTGGCTTCATATCCTGAAAGATGCAAATGTGGACAACTGTGATAAGGTCCCCCTTATCTGCGGGATCAGTATCCACTGATTCACTGATTCATGGTCTGAAAATATTTAACAGAGTCAAAGAAAATTCCCAGAAAATATATTAAAACAATGTTCTGCCTTTTTCAGCATCCGCAGTGGGGCTTGAAACGGATCCCCCACGGATCTGAGGATCCTGCTGTATTGCACTGTTCTTTGTGCAACCAGCCAGTTAGTAACACTTTCTGCTTTTTAAGTTGTTAGGTAAGGCCAGATCCATACAGGACTCTAAACAAGAAACACCTTACACACAAATTAAGTCTCTTCTTCCACATCTCTCATTATACTCCTGATTGCAATCATTCTTAGTGGGTGATATTTTACAACAAACATTGGAAAGGAGTAACATAACAAGATACAAGAAAACAAAACAGCAGTATAGATATATTGGTTTTCTATTCTTAAATGGGGGTTCAGCTCAAAACATGGAAGGAAGATTGACTGTTTCACCTAAAATTTTTCTCCAGTGTTCTGATGACTCATTTTGGGAGAAATTCCAACCTGCAGGGGGAAAAGTATTTTCGTGCATGTGTACTGTAGAGTCGGTGAATGGTTCACAAAGTTATTGCCACAGAATTGTTTAGAATTCGAAGTACAAAATGGTTCGCATCACCCATATCTTCATGTATAAAGTTCTGCATCAGCACATTAGCCATCATTCTCCCACTTAACAGGCTAAAAGGAAGCTGGCTTTAAAACAATTCAGCTACTGCAATTGTTGTTGAATGACAATTGAACAACTATGGATTCAACAATTGCAGTAGTTGAACAATTCAACAACAATCTGACAAGTCAGATTCTAATAAAGACTTACACATGCTATATCAATGACCTGGAGAGGTAGTGCGGGCTACAACACTGAAGGCATTCAAGAGAAACTTAGACAAGCACCTGGCAGATCTGCTTTGATCTGCATGCCTGCATTGAGGAGGGGTTGGACTTGATGGCTTTAGAAGCCCCTTCCAACTTCTATGATCTACTGCACATCCATTTTATACTCTCACCAAGATCCTGCTGCATCACTACAGCTGCGTGACTTGAAGCTGTGAAAGCAGTTGCAAATGTCGTGGCGAGGCAGACGTCATATACCGCAAACAGTTCTCCAAGCACTGTTGGCCATCCAGTGGCCCAACTGTGCTATCAGGTACACAACGTAGACTTGCCTCGGTTTAGCTACGTGTGAATTGATGCCTTTGAATTGTGGTGCTGGAGGAGGCTCTTGAGAGTCCCCTGGACTGCAAGGAGAACAAACCTATCAATTCCAAAGGAAATCAAGCCTGAGTGCTCACTCGAAGGACAGATCCTGAAGCTGAGGCTCCAATACTTTGGCCATCTCATGAGAAGAGAAGACTCCTTGGAAAAAACCTTGATGTTGAGAAAGTGTGAAGGCAAGAAGAGAAGGTGACGACAGAGGGCGAGATGGATGGACAGGGTCATCGAAGCGACCAGCATGAATTTGACACAACTCTGGGAAGCAGTGGAAGACAGGAGGGCCTGGCGTGCTCTGGTCCATGGGGTCACGAAGAGTTGGACACGACTTAACGACTAAACGACGAATGTCCACAAGCATAACTGTACACTATATCAACTGCAGTAGGATTTAATAGCTATAACGAAGTATGATTATTCTACTGTTTTTCAACTGTTACAATGAAGTGTGGTTATTCTACTTTATCCCCACAGGTAACATCAAGGGAATCCCCACAGGTAACATCAAGGGAATGTATGACGGTATCAAGCAGGCTTTAGGTCCAATACAGAAGAAATCTGCTCCCTTGAAGTCTACTACAGGCGCGATCATCCAGGACCGAGCACAGCAGATGGAACGCTGGGTGCAGCACTACTCTGAGCTATATTCTAAAGAGAATGTAGTAACGGAAGAGGCACTAAATAACATTGAGTGCCTGCCTCTCTTGGAAGAGCTGGACAGTGAACCAACTTTAGCAGAAATAAAAGCGGCCTTGGATTCCCTTGCCTCTGGCAAGGCACCTGGAAAGGACAACATCCCCGTTGAAGTTTTGAAGTGCTGTAAAGAGACCATCACCACTGAGCTGTATGAACTCTTTTGTCTTTGCTGGAGAGAAGGTGGAGTACCACAGGACATGAAGGACGCAAACATCGTCACATTGTATAAGAACAAAGGCGACAGGGGTGACTGCAATAACTACCGTGGGATCTCTCTTCTCAGCGTGGTAGGGAAGCTGCTGGGCCGTGTTGTGCTGAAGAGACTTCAGGTGCTTGCAGACAGAGTGTATCCAGAATCACAGTGTGGTTTTCGAGCTAATAGATCCACCACCGACATGATATTTTCCCTCAGACAGTTGCAGGAGAAATGCAGGGAACAACAACAGCCACTCTTTGTGGCCTTCATAGATCTCACAAAGGCCTTTGACTTGGTTAGCAGGGATGGACTTTTTAAAATACTTCCCAAGATTGGATGTCCACCTCAACTCCTTAATATCATCAGGTCCTTTCATGAGGAAATGAAGGGCACTGTAGTTTTTGATGGCTCAACATCAGATCCCTTTGACATCCGAAGCGGAGTAAAACAAGGCTGTGTCCTTGCGCCGACCCTGTTTGGGATCTTCTTTGCTGTCATGCTGAAGCAGGCCTTTGGAACTGCAACAGAAGGTGTCTATCTCCGGACTAGATCAGATGGAAAGCTCTTTAATCTCACTAGATTGAGAGCGAAGACCAAAGTCCAACTGAAATGCATCCGGGGCTTCCTCTTTGCTGATGATGCAGCCATTGTTGCCCACTCTGCTGAAGACCTCCAACAACTCATAAATCATTTTAGCAAGGCCTGCCAAGACTTTGGACTAACTATCAGCCTGAAGAAAACACAAGTCATGTGCCAGGGCGTGGACTCACCTCCCTCTATTACTATCTCCATGCAAGAACTGGAGGTTGTTCATGAATTTGTGTACCTTGGCTCAACAATCTCTGACACTCTCTCCCTAGATGTCGAGCTGGATAAACGCATTGGGAAAGCAGCTACCATGTTCTCTAGACTCACAAAGAGAGTATGGCTTAATAAGAAGTTGACGGCATACACCAAAATACAGGTCTATAGAGCCTGTGTCCTGAGCACACTCCTATACTGCAGCGAGTCCTGGCCCCTTTGTGCACGGCAGGAGAGAAAGCTGAACACCTTCCATATGCGTTGTCTCCGACGCATTTTTGGTACCACCTGGCAGGACAAAATTCCAAATAGAGTAGTCCTAGAACGAGCTGGAATTTTCAGCATGTATACAATATTGAAACAGCGCCGTCTACGTTGGCTTGGGCACGTCGTGAGAATGGCTGATGGTCGGATTCCAAAAGATCTCCTGCATGGAGAATTAGTGAAGGGAAGCCGCCCCCGAGGGAGACCACAGCTGCGTTACAAGGACATCTGCAAGCGGGATCTGAAGGCCTTAGGAATGGACCTCAACAGATGGGAAACCTTGACGTCTGAGCGTTCAGCCTGGAGGCAGGCAGTGCATCATGGCCTCTCCCAATTTGAAGAGACACTTGTACAGCAGGCTGAGGCAAAGAGGCAGTCCCGAAACAAGCATAACCAGGGAGCTGGACAGGGGACAGATTGGATTTGTCTCCAGTGTGGAAGGGATTGTCACTCTTGAATTGGCCTTCTCAGCCACACAAGACACTGTTCCAAGACCTCCATACAGAGCACGATACCATAGTCTCTCAAGACTGAAGGATGCCTACAAAGTCTCTTTGCCTGAAAATCACCAACGGTGCTGGCTGTTGCTGGGTTCACACTGCCATTGTCTTGCCATTCCTGCAACAAACCGGCTTGTATGTGGTATTCCAGGAATCCCCCAAAAAGGTTTCTTCCTCTGGCAGCCAAAGCCCCCATTCTGTTCATAGGGCCGAGCAGGTTAGGCCTATTGTACACAGTCCTGCTGTGTACAGTAGGCCTAATCTCATGAGAAGAGAAGACTCCCTGGAAAAGACCCTGATGTTGGGAAAGTGTGAAGGCAGGAGGAGAATAATGGGGACGACAGAGGACAAGATGGTTGGACAATGTCATAGAAGTGACCAACATGAATTTGACCCAACTCCGGGAGGCAATGGAAGACAGGAGGGCCTGGCATGCTCTGGTCCATGGGGTCATGAAGAGTCGGGCATGACTTAACAACTTAACGACTAAACAACAACAACATGAGGTAGGTTATCCCAAGTTCTAAGATGAACAACTAAACAACAACACACAGTCCTGCCAGACCCCCATCAACCAGGCACTTTCTTTCATTCCCATTCGATACCTACTCCTTCTCAGCCTCCCTCCCATAACTGACTTTACAGACTCCACAGGCTAAAATGAGCCCTCGAAGTCCTATTGAAAAGAAAAATCAGAAATGCAGGATCAGCGGGGCAAGGCATGGCCAAAAAGTTTGCCCTCTACTTGCACAGCAAGCAGTTGTTCCTAAAAAGAAGTAAAAATAGAGAAATGGGGGGGAAAAAAACAGAGTCATACTGATAAAGATTGGAATTTCAATGCACAGAAAAAAGGTCAATTCTTGCCCTAGATATCTCGCCATCAGTTGGGCCTCCTCTCCAAAACCACCCCACATACAACTTTACAATCTCTATTCTGTTTCTCTTACCAAGAGTATTCCATGGACTAAAATCCAAACCTTTCCCAAAAAGATCCAACAGTTCCTCTCAACCGTGATGCTCAAGCTAGCCTACTGACTATTTCTACTGTTTGCATTTCCCAGCGATATCCCTTTTGAGGTGTAATTACCGGAATGGTATAACCACATTCCACATGGGGTCGCAGCAGAGATGTTTGGAGAGGCGTTATGAGACTGCCAGCTTTACAGGCAGCTTCCTTGCAAATAATACCCAACGTGGCAGCTTCCCTGCTGACAGGGTCTCTACAACACCTTGGAATCAATGCATCCATGGAACCACCCAACTCTACGAGGCTTCTCCTGGTCAGTCACAGCCGGCTCTTACCACATTTCTACCCTGAACTATCTCAAGAAACTCCAGTTTTGAAACTACTCCAGAAAAAAAATCTCACATCTTTTATAAAAACAGGAACCGTCCTATTCTGGAGGGAGTTTAGAAGGTTATGTGGTTCAATCGGGTTCTGCTGTTGGAAGAGGCTAATAATCCCAGGATGATTGTTATGAGCCATTAAGTTGGACTCTACTTATACTCATCCATGTAGGGCTTTTTCAAGGTAGGTGAGATATTTAAAGAATGTTTTTATCAACACCGCCACCATCACTATCACCATGGCTGACCAGGGATTCAAACCCAGGTTTCCTGAGTAGACTCTCACTTTATCCACTATGCTGGGCATTTTAAGAATCCAAGCAACGTTGCATAATAGGAAAATGAGATAAAATTTAATACCTATAATTTCATGTTTATATATGCTTGTCCGGATCACAAAAAAGTGATAGCAAATCCTAAATCAATGTGACCTGCAAAACTGAATATTACAAAGTAAAGACCCATTTCCAGATTGGTCCCAGAGAAATTATTAGAACTAGTTATAGAAATTAAAGATGTGTGAAGGTGCCTTCTGATAAAAACCAGAATTATTGCCATAAAATATATTTGCAGAATATAATTTTTTTGTATATTTCCCAGGCGTTCCAATGAGATATTCTAAGGAGGGTTCTTTCAAAACATTTAACACTTATTCTGTCGCTTTTGAGGCCATAATGTTAGGGTTGTCAGCTTTATTGACAGACATCAAAAACGAAAGGAGAATTAAACATATAAGACTTAATCCTATATTACCACTTCAGCACAGAACCAAACTACAAAAATGATTGTCTGAACAGCGACAGTGCACAGTCTGTATCTTTTATAGCATTTTTTTTTCAAAAATGGATATAATAAACTAGTTATTTTTAATACCAATGTGAATGTTCTGCAACCAAAGGCTTTCTTTTTCTTCTCTTTGTTTCTAATTAATTAATTCATTTTATTTAATCGATCTATAATTCTACCTTTCTCCCTTGTGGGACGCAAGGAGGTTTGCAACAAAAGTTTAAAAAACAATGCAACCATACACCATGATAAAATACAAGATTATATAACTTCACAAACTAAAGCAAGTACTGTATATGGTTAGGTAAAGGTAAAGGTTCCCCTTGACAATTTTTGTCCAGTCGTGTTTGAAGTTTTCAGATAAATCATATTACAGAGGAATATATGAGGGTGGAGAGCTGAGCAATACTGGCTCAGAAGCCCACCTAGCATCATTGCTAGACCATGGAAAGGACTGAAATCAGGATCTGCTAGTGGAAGGGGCACATGGTAACTGACACACCTCATGAGTTGCAAACAATATGAACTGAACGGAACACCTCCTCCCACCAAGGTCTACCCACATCACCCGCGCGAGTCAGGAGGTGAGGCTGAGGAGCCTGACGCCGAGAGAGGCCCGGAAGGAGAAAACACGAAACCGGGCCTTCTCGGCAGTGGCTCCTCGCCTCTGGAACAATCTCCCTCCGGAGATTTGTGCGGCCCCCACGCTGGGCATCTTTAAAACCCAACTAAAAACATGGCTGTTTATCCAGGCCTTCCCTCTAGCCAACTCTTGATTTCTCTCTTACTTTTCCTTCTTTATTTTACTGCTGTTGTTGTTTGATTATTATGTATTTATAGTGTAGGCATCCTTCAGTCTTGAGAGACTATGGTAACGTGCTCTGTATGAAGGTCTTGGAACAGTGTCTTGTGTGGCTGAGAAGGCCAATTTGAGAGTGACAATCTCTTCCATATTGAAGACAAATACAATCTGTCCCCTGTCCAGCTCCCTGGTTATGCTTGTTTCGGGACTGCCTCTTTGCCTCAGCCTGCTGTACAAGTGTCTCTTCAAATTGGGAGAGGCCATGATGCACTGCCTGCCTCCAGGCTGAACGCTTATGTATTTGCCTATGTTTTTATTATCTGATTTTATATTGGAAGCCACCTAGAGTGGCCCGGTGGGCCAGATAGGCGGGGTATAAATCAAATAAATAAATAAACTGCTCAGAAATACTTAGTCTAAATTGAGGTTGACTTGTGCAATGGCTAACACGTACCATTCCATAAGCAACAGAAGTACCTAACATTTAATTGTTTCTTAAAATCGCAATGTATTGCATTTTTAACTCTTTTAACATTTGTCCTTGAAGTAATCTGCAAACCACTTTGGATCCATTAATAGGGAGAAATGATGGATGGATGGATGGATGGATGGATGGATGGATGGATGGATGGATGGATGGATGGATGGATGGATGGATGGATGGATGGATGGATGGATGGATGGATGGATGGATGGATGGATGGATGGATGGATGGATGGATGGATGGATGATCACCCCAAATACAAACCAATTGTCCCACAGCCCTTCATACATACGTCATCCCATTGAGAAGAAGCCATCCAAATTTGAACCTAATCACTACAGCAGGTGTCATAAGCCACAAGGATCCCAACCTTCACTACCCCAATATGATTTCAAGCAAGTCCTTTTTATGCCTTTTTAACATAAATTTGGGTAAGTACGCCTGTTTATTGGATTCCTTTTACGATCAGACCATAAAGTCTGGTTCATACAGTAACTTCATCTCTAATGATATTTGTCTAATTAGGAGATCATTAAAGAACTGTGCTCAGTAAGATAAGGCTGCCATATGGATACATTTAAGCAATGTAGTGATGGAAATGCGAGAGAACTCCAAGATAGGATAGCCTAAATTGCATTCAGATAAATCTTGAATTAACAGTAGCTTTGATCTGGAAAGATTGTCAGTCATCTGCAACCCCTAAACTGATTTAATTAACATGAAGTGTGAGAAGCATGTGACCTCTGAAAACCTTCTCTGCTACCTGTGCTACATGAAAAAAGGGGTAAGCACAAAAAAATGACAGCTGCTGGGATGCAGACGGACTACCTTTTCTGTCCCAAAAAGCTACACAGGTCATAAGCTCTACTGAATGCAGTTGCTTCTGGAGTAGACAAAGATTGCACAGAGCTAAGAAGAAACTGATGTGGGGACCAGAAAGTTCCTGTTTCAAAACCTGTCTCTGCAAGGAGCTCATCAGATGGGCCATAGGCAAAATATTCCCACCCACTCATCTATCTGCACAGTTTATCTGATCGTACTGATCTACACCTTACTGGGCTATTGCATGGGTTCAGAATAATGTAAGTGAATCACTCAGGCTACTAATTAAATAAACAAACAAACAAGAAGGAAACATACAATCTCCAAGAAGATGCACACCAAATAATTCACAAGGTAACCCACAAATATTTTGTGTTTTCAGGATTTGGAAAGGTTGGGATTTCAAAACAATCACCAAAATGCCAAATATTCTTCTCAGCCACAGCAGTGGGGTCCGGCACTGGATTTCCGCTGATGGAACAGCAGAATCTGGTGCAACCAAGGGTGGGAAAATCTCACTCTTCCACTTTAGAAGTATATGTAATCTGAAAACTAGCTCCAGAGGGCTAAGAAACCCACAGAAGCTGTCAAGCATGTGGTTTCGGCAGGCTCAAAGACTGCAGGGAAAGGGACGCAAGGAGAGGAAGAGAAGCCGCTGAAATGGCACCATGGGATTGGATTTACGTGGTGGCACTGCGGGTTAAACCGCAGAAGCCTCTGTGCTGCAAGGTCGGAAGACCAGCTGTCAGAAGATCAAATCCACACAACAGAGGGAGCTCCCGTCGCTTGTCCCAGCTCCTGCCAACCTAGCCGTTCGAAAGCATGTAAAAAAGTGAGTAGATAAATACGGACCATCTGGGTAGGAAGGTCACTGCGTTCCGTGTCTAGTCGCGCTGGCAATGTGACCACGGAAATGGTCTTCGGACCAACGCTGGCTCTACGGCTTGGAGACGGGGATGAGCACCGCACCCTAGAGTCGGACACGACTGGACTAAATGTCAAGGGGAACCTTTACCTTTACCTCTGAGGATGAAACATGACACAAGCTCTGTGACAAATACATTGTTCTCTTTTTCCTGTGAACTGAAGGCAGAGTTGTGAGTCACTGTCCTCTTGGGCTTTCTGTTGCAGGAAGTTGGGGAGAGGCGACAATCTCTCTTGTTTTTAGACTGCAAGGTACTGTGTAAACTGCACACACTCTCACACCTTGTTTCAGGAGGTGAGGGGGGGTGTGCGTTTCTCCTCTGGCCTACTTTTTCACCTTTAATCTTCAATACGCTTTAATAGTCATGATGTTTAAACACACAATGCCTTCCCTGTAGCTGCACGCAATGGTTTCTTAGGGGAGGCAATCCCTGAACAATGGGGTCGATTAACTGCACTTCCTAAAATGAGGCCAGGTCAAGGCAATTCAGACCCCATCAAACTGCTGCAGAGACCATCCCCAGGGTTTTGACACAAAGTTGTGTTGGTGCACATGTTATTCCAAACCCCAGCCCGCAGGGCTGTGCGCAGGGAAGCGCTGGACAAAAAGACAGCTCCTCAACTCTCTGACGATTTGCTGGAAGGAAACAGAGATGTCCTCAACTACTGATGGGTCATCTTCCTTACATCTTCCTATGGAATGGAGCAGGAGAACCAGAGGTTGGGAACTAGCGCAAGACGCGGGCCCCGTTTGCCCAATACAGCCATTTCTGATGTCCCAAGAATGAAGAGAGACAACACCCTTCCCTCCCCAACAATTCACACCACCCATGCAAGAAAAACACAAAGGTGAGATTCTGGCAGGGAAACCCTCAACGTTGGCAATGTACAATTAGAGCAGGCCCCAAACCTTCAAGCTCCATCACGTGTGAGAAGAGGCAAGGAGAATTTCCAATAGAGCAGCAGTTTCAGTGTTCACTTTTTATTGTGCTGAAGGATTTAAGGGAGCACAGTAGGAAACCTGGTATAGAAAACACTGGAAGCTACTGCACCAGCCATCCAAGTCTATTACTGCCAAATTAGCTGCATTTGGAACATCTGTTTAAAACTTTGGGATGACACCAAATGAAATAAAGCCATTCACGCACAACAGCAAGTGCTCTGGAAATTCAGGGAGAAACAGTCGTGATGAGCTGTAAAGTTTGCCAAACACACGGTTCAACAGCACTAACTCCTGCGTGTTACGACATTCAATGGCTAGCAAAAATACCGCAACAACTCCGGCGCCGGTCCCTCCGGAAAGACATTTGCAGGGGTTTAAACGACCCTATGCAAATGTTCAGGATGGTAAAAGGGATACACATCCAGCACCATATCTGGCTTAATCACTGACTTTCCAACGCAATCACATAAAGACTGGGAAAATTTATAGCTGAACTGGCTGTCCACAATAGGGATAACCACACAAACAAGACACCTAAGAACCCCAGTACAGTTTTCAAACTATAGACCATATGTATATGTATATCTATACACACACACACACAGTCAATGCACAACATTTAAAAGGCTGTCAGAGTTTTATACAGTAAAGGAACAGAGCTTCTCCAAAATCAAGCAACAAACGTAGAGATGCTACTCGTTCACAAGAAAAGGGGTCTTTGGATTCATCTCCGAATTCATAAATACCTCTTCCCGCTAAGCCATACATTCTATTTAGATAAACAACCAATTTTCTCAGTGGTATTTAACTTTAATGGGGTGCTCAAATGTTTTGAATAGGAAATACGTCCCAGACACTGACAGGCTGTTTCTTTTGCACCTTTCAAATCGCTCACCTAAAGGTTTCCCATCTATCTCTCTTTCAAGCCCATCCGCTGGCCTTTTCGCCTTTTTTTTTTAATACTTCCACTCCCTGTATTTCAACTACAAATTGGTAAAAGCACATCCATTCCACAACCATGGGAATAGGATACATGAAGCAGTAATTACAGGTGTAGATCCCCCTGAGAGCCATGCTGGAAACAAGAAATGGCTGCTCGCTCGGCACTCTGTACCCACAGAAGACCAAGCACAAAACATATGCCGATCTTGACAACACTGCAGAAGCACAAATCCCTGAGTCTTCTTCTCTCAATTAGCAGGGCAACTGACTCCCAATACTTTGCCTTTGCTGGGAAGCAGGACATCTAGAAGGGGGCCACCTTACAAACTCAACTACCTGGGGAAACTGGCATTTTTCCCACTCACTATATTAAAATGCATACAGGCACCCACACAAACGTCAAAATGGCCACGGGAAGAAGGCCTTGACAAGCATAACTGTAAAACAGCATCAGTTGAGGAAATCTCCACCAAAATCCAAAACAGTGAAAGACATTGGTTGTTGTGGGTTTTTCGGGCTCTTTGGCCATGTTCTGAAGGTTGTTCTTCCTGAGGTTTCGCCAGTCTCTGTGGCCGGCCTCTTCAGAGGACTGGAGTCAGAACTGTCACCACATCACTTTGTAACCACATCTCTCTGCTTTGGAGGGTCAGTGATTCATAGTGTTGCTGTAAGTTGGATACAACATGATGGTACCTGGGAAGAGAACTCTAACTGAACTCAGTCTAGAGTCTATCATGATAGGATGAAAACATGTGCATAATAGTGCTTGCAAACTTCTATGCACATATATTCTCCTCCGATAAAACATAACTGATGCACTGACTTCCCACGGCCTCTTTCTATAAGCTTTCAAAACTCCCAGAAAGGAAGTAAGATCCTAAAGGTCAAGAACAAGAGAACAGGAGAAACATCCCTATCTTCAAAAGCATAGGGGAAAAGAAGTGGATAAGTACTGACAGGCTAGCTTGATATCCAACACCAAGTTTAGGTCTCTGGCTGAGGAGACAGGGGCTGTATTACGTGATCCATAAGGTCCCTTCCAGTTCTGCAGCTCTAAGCTGATGATGATGATTAAATGTTCCAGGAAAGATAATTAAACAACTAGTCTGTAAGTATTCAGAAAATAATACAATGATCACGAAGACCGAGCACAGGTTTCTCGGAAACAAACCATCTCAAGTTTCTTTTTTGACAGAGCCACAAGCTTGGTAGACAATGGGAATGCTGCAACTGTAGTGTGTCTTGACTTCAGCAAGTTTTTTTGACTAGGTTCCTTTCAATATTCTTGTCATCAAGCTAGAAAAAAGGGGTAAGAGAATGTTGCCAATGGGTGGATTTCTACCTGGTTATTAAGTCATAACCAAAGAGTGTTCACCAATGTTTCGTCATTGCCCTAGCCAGAAGTGACAAGTGTCATGTGCCACAACACTGTGTTCTGGGCCTTGCATTGTTCAACACCAATACAAATAACCTGAGTGAGGATGTGGAAGGGATTCTCATCAAATCTGTAGACAGCACCACACAGAGAGAGGTAGCTTATACTTCAGAACACAAAATCAAGATTCAAGACCATTCGAACAACTGGAGAATTGAGCCAAAACAAAATGTAACAGGGGAAAATGCAGACTTTTACATTTAAGCAGGGAAAATCCGATGCATAAAATATTTTGGAGAAATTAAAAATCATGCATACAGCCTGCCACTGCTTCAAGGACCAAAGCAGTATGTGACAAAAAAATATATTGCTTTGTTTGCAATAAAGGCTGCCAGATTTTAAAAAGTTTGTGGACTCCATCTCTGCAAATCATAATGGAGACTCGAAGACATAAGCACACGATTAAAGCCTGAGTGACATTTGCTAACAGTGTTTTACTTGTATTTTAGTAACATTACCTTGTTTTTCAAATTAAGGTCATCTGTTTTAGAGGTACGCATGCTCAATGTGTATCAATTTCTATGTATTTGTTTTAATTGTCTTTTTTTTTATTTTTACATTAGTTTGACTGACCGTTTTTACTCTGCTACGGTCTGTGGACTTGTGCAATAAATGTCTACCCAGGAGACCACCAGCTAAGCATGAGCCAAAGGTCTGATGGAGCAGTGTAATAAAGTAAAATAAAATAAACCCTAGGCTGTATCGAGATGTGTACTGTGTCTAGATCAAAATAAAACATTGTTCTGCTTTAGTCAGGCCTCAACTGCTATGCTGTGTCCAGTTCTGAGAAACATCCTTCTGAGAAGGATGTCAGCAAGCCAGAACGTGTCCAGAGAAAGATAACCAACATGACAAAAGGTCTGGAACTGAGCCTTATCAACAACGGTTGTGGGAGAGTGGTTTGTTCAGACTAGGAAAGAGATAGCTCAGAAGCAATAGGATAGTCAACTTTGATTATCTGAAGGGCTCTTACCTGGAAAGTTGAGCAAGCATGGGATTTTTTCCAGCTCCAGAAGGTAGGATTCATTGGTAAGAGGATGGTAACTCATTATTAGGAGGGATATTCTATTCGTTCCACAGTGATGGACAGTGGAACTGACTACTCATGGGGCCTGGCCTGGCCAAGCCTGGGTGCAGCTGGGCAAGCAACCAAAGATAGTAACAGGCATTCTTGGCCATAGCAGGTTTTGGCACCTCCACATAAAGAGTTGGGTCCAAGAGCTGCGGACCCAATCCTTCAAGGAAAGTGTAACCCCATCCAGACTGGGTGCAATTAACTGGTCCAATGATCCACCCAATAGGACTGCCATCTTATCTGGATTCAGCTTCCATGTGTTGGCCCTCGTCCAGTCCATTATTAAGGTCAGGCAGCATCAATCACCTTCATAGGTTGGGGTGCCCAAAAGAGCCCACCTTCATGATTTTAGCCCAGGCCTCTAGATGACAAATATATAATTCCTACTTGCACAAAAAAAGCCCACACTACAGGTCTGATGCAGAGCTTTCAAAGTGCCCTTATTACTTATAACCAAGTATTCAAACCATCTCACTATCTTTAACTATTTACAGTGAATGAAACTGGAATTCTCATTTTCACTGTTCAGCAGCAGCCTTTATCAAAACCCAATTTTTAATAGACAGCGGGATTCTCTTATATTATGGAAATACGGGTTTTAGGACACTTAATTTAAAAACTATTCCTGCCAGACCAGAACTGACTGTGCCCAGAATCTTTACATGACAGAGGTACAGGGAATCTAACACCACCACGGTACAGAGTACATGTCTATTAAAGTTCTAGAACAAAGAGCTGGACAGAGTTTAAATAAAAGATAACACTCCATACAGTTTGCACCAGGCACCCAGTACTTGTTAGAAAGACAGGTACTACTACTAATAATAATGAATTCAACAGTGGATGCAGGATGGACCCTCATTATTCAGTCTGCCCGGAAGATTTTAACATGCAATCGAAAGATTCTTTGAGACCAGTGGGGAAAAAAATTGCTTCAGAACTGATACAACAAAGCTTTGAATACAAGTAAATGGGAATGATTCACCCTCTAGAAATCACAGAGACACCCAAGGGTCAACTTTGATAGTCCGGAATGTGAGTTTCAATGCACAGAATCACAGCTTTTCTCAGCTCAGAAATGGTAGCTACTGCTTTTAATGATAGCGTACATATAGTCTAGCTAGAACTATCCACAGACGACAAGGTTTTCAAATAAAACTCCACATGCCAAAAATATATACATTTTCTTGATTCCAAGCCATGGCACCAGAATGTCCTGACTAGAATTCTAAACATCTCTAATGTAAGGCCAGACAGCTTTCCATGGCAGTTTGAAAAGGGGAGGGGGGGAGAAAGAAAAGACTGTCCAGAACTGCATCATAGAGAACTGAGACCAGCATATTGCAGTTTGTTTGTTTAATCCAGAACAGGGTTTACCACTCATGAGATACAACTTCATGGAACTGCTTTACAGCGAGTTAGATCCTGCATCTACCAATTTATTCAGCAATTCAACTAAATGTATGAGATAGTAATGAGTCCATCTAGCCCAGCATCATCTCTTGTGACAGAAAATGCTTTTAAAGGTTACTTCTGGTCATCTGCCAGATGCTTCACAGCAGAAGATATCAGAACTGACTTTGGGGCCTCCTGTGTATCAAGCTTCTGTACCAATACCAAACATCATTTAATGAAGTCTTGTCTTGAGACTCCCCTGGACTGCAAGGGGAACAAACCTATTCATTCTGAAGGAAATCAACCTTGAGTGCTCCCTGAAAGGACAGATACTGAAGCTGAGGCTCCAATCCTTTGGCCATCTCATGAGAAGAGAAGACTCCCTGGAAAAGACCCTGATGTTGGGAAAGTGTGAAGGCAAGAGGAGAAGGGGACGACAGAGGACGAGATGGTTGGACAGGGTCACCGAAGCAACCAACATGAATTTGACACAACTCCGGGAGGCAGTGGAAGACAGGAGGGCCTGGCATGCTCTGGTTCGGGGGGTCACAAAGAGTCAGACACGACTGAACGAGTAAACAGCAACAAAGCAACAAAGTCTAAAATTCAAAATGCATCTCATGCAGCCTGGAATCCATTACTAAATAGCCTCAGTGGGCTCCAGACAGAAAATCCAAACAGTGTTTGAAGTCGGAATTAGGCCAACAAGATAACTTTGAAAAAACACACTTAATTAACATAGCAGATTTTGTCCACCAAAACAGTGCTGCCTCTTACTAACTTTAGCCCATGCTGCCTTGGTATGCCATGGACGTTGCAGCCGCTTGGTGCAACATCGATTTGAGAAAGCAACACAGGAAGAACAAAACACACTGTGAAGAAGTAGACAAACCCTGGTTAAAACAAGTTGGCCTCGGAACCTCTGAAGAGCACCTTGGAGAAATCCCCTCAATTCTTTGGCTGTCCACAATCTCCTGTCCACGATTTCAACTTCTGTAACAAGGCACCAAGCAACAAACCATTCACCCACGAAGGGTAAAGACTGTCGCGTATCAACCAGACGGGCACCAGACCACGTCCTGCCTCTTCTGTTCCTGGAATCAAACGTACCCAACTTGCACAGGTGGTGATGAACATGCTCTTTGGACAGCGCCACCTGATCACCTGGCCCTCAGAGGTCTCCACCTTCACTCTCCCTACTCAAACAGGATTCCTCTTTCCAGTTAAAAAGGCGAATCGTTCTGTGTCCAAGTTGACACACAAACCTAACGGCATGCTTTCCAACGCCCTCTTTAAAGACCAGCTGTAAAACACAGAACGGGATCTTTCCAAGGGCGCCCCCGCCCACCAGGAATGGAGTTACGCTGGCACAGCCGGAACGCAGCTAGGCTGGCATGGCTGAGGAAAACTACCTGGCTGGGCTACACGAAACAAGAATGACTTCGCTGGCATCTTTGGCTGGAGGTGAGCGACTCAAAAGAGCAGCAGAAGCCACCTTGGCAGGACAACTCAGGCTCCGCGTCCAACTGCTTTGGCAGGGTGAATTCATAGGTTGGAATCCTGGTCCAACCTGCCAGCTGCCTTTTCTTTCTGCACCTGCATTCGCCTTGACAAGAGAGAACGGCATGGCTCTTCAACACAGACAGCGATGTATATAGCAAGATCTCCTTTTATCCTTAGCCTTCAGAATGCACCTGTCTGTCTGGTTGCTTGCTTTTAAACGGCATTGCTATTTCAGCTGTTACATGCATGCTCCAGACTGAATTCTCTCTGATCTGATGCCCTGTTATGGGGCATGATGAATATTTTGTAAAGCTAAAGCATGGGGGGTTTCAAGATGAAAGAAATGTGAAGGCATCAAGCTAAGAGGAAGACTAAGCATGAGACAGATTAAATCAACCAAGGAAGCCACAGCTTTTAGTCTATAAATTCCAAGCAGGGATGGTGGCGGTAGGATTTTGCAGAGGTCACTAATTTACAAGGTTGCCTTAACTAGTGCATAGCAAAAACAAATGTTTAATCGTAATCTCACTTCCGCACTTCCATCAGTCACTACTACTTTCTGCCAATAATACACAGTATCTCAAATTGTCTTATCCACCAACTTTTACTCTTCTATCTGACCATAATCCAGCTTTTCATACAATAGGTTCTGTTTATAGATCAAACAGAGAATAAGGTAATAGTCTTGTCCAGCATGTATACTTATGGAAAACCACTCTGTTTCTCTTTACTGTGTCCTAATAATTGTCTGTGGTCCGCAACAGAGATTACACATCTGGGCAATCATATGTTGTGACTCATTTCTTTTAAAACGATCCATAGCTTTTCATGGATGACACTGTCAAAGACTTTGCTGTTGTGTCTACAACAGAGATTGACTTTCCTCTGAAATTATTTGTCACATTCCAATAGCAAGCACATATCTGAAATATGTTCTCTGGTGCCCCTTGCTTTTCTGAATCCAGCTTGAACATCTGGCATTTCTCACTCCTATCTGTACCTCTGAAATTAGATGAAGGGAAACAAAATTAAGTTGGGAAAGCACAGCTTGCTCGTCCACATTAAGAGAACAGTTCAAGGTTGCCAGCAAGATAGCATCATCTTTAAAAAAAAAACAAAGACAATCTCATTTTAGTTTCTAAATAAAGCAGAACGTGCTTCGTGTACTGCTCCTTAGGAGCCAATGCTATTCAGCAATTCCAAACAGATGATGGCTCCTCAGTGAAAGTGTGCCACTAATAATGTAAATATGAGGTGTGTGGTCAAGATGAGTTCAGCAGGTGCTTTTGAATGATCACCTGAAACTTCCTCTTCTACACACCGAAGAAACTGCAGGACTGTGCTATCTTCTTTTGTTTCTGAACATCCTCAAGAAAAAGAGAGAGCTAGGCAGTATCCCTTAAACCGAGCTCCATTCCGCAGCATGGGATTAAAAATGAGCCCTTGGTCTGAGAAGGATAACAGGTAACTGGAACACATCAGAGAATTTTTCCTGATCTTCTCCTTCGGCTTCGGCTCTTGAAGTGCAGCTCTGAAGGCAGGTCCTTTGACTTTATTCCCAGAATGCTTTCAGGATCAGGGCTCTCGTGTCAACTCATCCAGGGCTTCACCTATGGAAACAGCCACCTTCCTTTGCTCCTTCACTTTGGAGATTCTGCTGACCTACACATTCAGCAACCTGCTTTATGCCCTTCCAAAATTATCGTGCAAGGCAAACGATTCTCTCTGTAGAGATTCTTCCCCATGGGGAGAGAGAGAGAGAGAGAGAGAGAAAGCTGCGTCTCGTCATCTTTCAAGGAAAGAAGGTGTTGGAACACTTAAGAGCAGGAGCTGAGGTCAGGACTTCAGTTTTTTACTTCTTGCAGCTATTTGAAGTGACACCAACTATATCTAAAAATGCCAAGAGTGAAAAAAAAAATTTAAAAAAAAAATCTTTTGCAGTTTGGGGAGGGATTGGGGAAGGCAAAGCATTTCTGATTTGTATATTAAAGCACAAACATCTGTCCTAGTGATGATATTCTAGGGAAGCACATTAGCATAAAATTTAACGATGTCAAATAAGTGGATGTGAAATAGGGACTGCGTAAAGCCACTATTTCCAAGCTTGACAGAAACATCACTGTTTAGAAATGCAAATGAAACCATTATGTTCAATAATTATATGAAAATATGAACAGTTCAGCATGTTTTCCAGCCCTGATGGCGGTTAATGGGATGTACGCTTATGTAAATAACTACTATTAAAGCTAATGCTGAAAAAAACTAATAAATTCACACTAAAGCAACTGATTTAGTACGCTTTTAAAGCCCAGCAGTGCTCACTTATTAGGAAGGAGTGCATTCTTATGTTTAGAACTCATCACTGCTACAAGTCACTGCAACTCCATCAATTACCCGGCATTAATGAAAATGGGACACATACAAAAAAAATTATTGCCTCTCAGCAGTTTTCCTTAAAGACAAAATACAGAGGTATTACCGTCATGGGGCCTGGAGGAGAACTTATCAGCAACATAATCTTTATGGCTTCAACTGCACTCCCTGCATTTTAACCCAGGGGCATATCCTGTGTCCCAAAAAAGATCCTGAAACTTAAAAAACACACCTGGAAGCTTTTAAAACTTTAACGTTGTTTCCTAAGATCTCATTCCAGGTCAGACCACCACCAAATAAAATAAAATGAAAACACAGGCAGAGATGATCTGCCAGGAGTGCCAGCACTGACCGAACCAATTAATCACAAGGGGCTGGCCCAACCCACACAATGCAGAAAATATTGAAGACTCTCAGTGGTGTTTAGTGGGTCCTTGGCTTGAGGGCTTCCTCTGTCTGGAGCTGAAACCCATATGAAGGGGTTTTTGACACAACAGGTCTCCAGCAATATGCTCAGTTAATCTTTTTTTTTCAAAAAAATGAATATCCTATTTTCAAACATCACTGGAGAAACAAGGGCTACCCATTCAGGACACAAACTTTCAAAGACAGTCACAACCTTGCTTGCTGCCACTTAAAGGGAGTGCACGGTTTCCTTTGCAGAATTCAGTAATGCATTGGAGCAGAATTTCTGCAACTGAAAACCGTAACATACCGTATTTTTCGCACCATAAGACGCAATTTTTTCCCACAAAACAGGGGGGTGGAAAGTCTGTGCGTCTTATGGAGCGAAGAAAACAGATTATATTTTCCTGTTTTCTTCTCCTAAAAAATTGGTGTGTCTTATGGAGCGAAAAATACGGTAAGAGATGTTCACTCAGCCTCTGGGAAAAGCAGATGCCGAAAATTCCTGAGCTACAGATGAGAAAGCCCACAACTTGAGTTCTTCTTCTACTACTACTACTTCTCCTCCTCCTGGACATTCTTAGAGCAAAACCTGTACCAGTTTTTTGTGTTGTGGCTTAACTATAATATAACTTTCATGTCAGTTCCACTGATTCAACTTATTATGCTAAACAACAGGATTTCAGCCATTATCTGTTGTGCACCAAATTACCTGACTCCGCTCTCAACAAATAATGCCAACACCTTGTAAATTGCAGCAATTTGCTACCAAAAGGTATGCAATTTATGCCACAAAACGAACAAGAGTTTGGCCAGTCTGTTAATAAAGTGAACTGTCAGCAAATTGCTTTTTTAGACGGCACAGTGGCAACAGTCATTAGGTGTGTTCAAAGTAAAGAGTAGCATAAATTTGTTTTTTTAAAAAAGTTTGAAGTTCTGCAACTGCTAACCCTAACCTACCACCCTTAGATTTCAATCAACATCACTACGTTTTGTTGTTACGTGACATCAAGTCACTTCTAACTTCTGACAACCCCATGAATTATCGACTTCCAAAAGATCTTACGACCAGCGGATCTGCTTTATTGTTGTTGTTTAGTTGTTAAATCATGTCCGACTCTTCCTGACCCCATGGACCAGAGCACGCCAGGCCCTCCTGTCTTCCACGGCCTCCCGGAGTTGGGTCAGATTCATATTCGTAGCTTCGATGACACTGTCCAACCATCTCATCCTCGAATTACTGACTTCCAAAAGACCTTACAACCAATAGATCTGCTTAGGTCTTACAAACGAAACCTCGCGGGCTACTTTTCGTGTACGTCCATCTCATGTCTCGGCTTCTTCTTTTGCTGCTGCCTTCAACTGATTTTCTTTTCCAGTGAGTCATGCATTCTCTTAACATGGCCAAAGTTCAACAGCCAAAGTTTAGCCACCTTTGCTTGTAGAAACCCAATCAAGTTTGAATTGAGAAGAAACCCCTTATTTGTCTTTCTGATGGTCCAGAATCTGTAAAGTTGTGCAACACCAAAAAAATCCATTTTTCTCATATTAGCTTTCTTCACTTAGCCTTCACCAATTTTCACATCCCTACATAATAACTAACAAAACCTAGTGTGGATGGTCTTGATCTCTAGTGAAAAACCTTTACTCTGAAGGATATTTTCTCATTCCATCGGACCTGCTTTATCAAGTCTCAGCCTTCTTCTGGTTTTTTTTCCCCTAGAGTCTCCATTAGGATCGAGGTTTAAATAGATGACCATTATAGGCTTTATATGGTCATAAGAGGAAAAATGACCTTTGAATTTAGTTATACATAGGTGCCTCAGGACTCAAAGATCTACTGAACAGTAGTCATCTTGCTCTCTCTGTTCCTGAAATCAGAAAAGCATGTTTTTTTTAAAAAATGCCAACTAGAAAACAGAACCATCCCTATCACATCACCGTTTACGCCTTCACAGATAAGTGGAGTTTTGCTCCAAGGACCAAACACAATTAAATGAGAAAACACGAAGGAAAAAAAAAGGAATATACAAAGGTAGTAGCAAAAATTTATCCATATGACATTACTGCACAGGTAGATGAGAAGACCAGTGTATTTGCAAGTCACATGGGAACCTAGAATATTGCAATGATCTCTTACTGCGATCGTAATTAAAATCAATACAAATTGATTGGGTAGGTCTTCGGTTGATAATAATCCATCCTCCCTGGACAAAGGGATTTACAGGAAAACATTCCAGCATTCATTGAACCATGCTCCGAATTGTCTGAATATTTCCAAATCAACTGTGCTTCCAGATGGACAAGTCTCTTAGCACTACAAATTAAAAAGCGCTTTGGAGCTATTCCACCCTTCCCCCTTTTTCAGCTATAAAGGAAGAAGTAACATGGACACACAGGCGGGTTATAAAATACATAAAACAGCCGCCCCTCTGCAAATATATCATAAACACTAGCGGTGAGACTTTCGTGTTTTAACAAAAGAGGGAAAAACATGATAGTGTTTTCGTGGGGGTATTTTGTTAATTCCCAAAAGACAACCTCTAAAGCAAGAACAATTGGTATAAACAAAAAAGGGGAACATGACAACTTCATGTTCTTTTATGTTTCCCTCTTTTGTTTCACCTTTCTTTCACCCTTTTGACATCAAATCACCTAATAAATGTTCCATGCAACAGCATCCTCAGTGCTATTGAAAAGATATGATGATGTGACAAACAAGGATTAAACAGTAGCCAATCAGAACATCCAGGAAAAGAGGAAGGAAATGCCAAAATCTCTCTTTTACTCTCTAACTTCTCATTCATCCTTTAGATTGCTTTTTGGGAGATATTTTTAAAGGTATCTGTAGCTTTTAGAGTGCTAGAAACAGGAAAGGAAACCCCAAAAGGAAAGAACCCAGAAGAGGCTTTATTTCATGTGAAACAAATGGAACTGTTAATGAAAAATATGAAAATAAAACAGACATGCCCCCAACGAACCAGAAATGAGAAATACCAAAATTTTCATAGTGCACATCCCTAATAAACACCTCAAATGTAAACATCTCAAGTCATGTTGACAGATGAGCTTAAAATTAAAAGGCACAGAGATAGGGGAGTGCAGCCAGCAAAATGTCTGTTCAATTATCTTACCTACTATCATTATCTGGAGTAAGCTGAGAAGACAGTTCTATTCTCTTTTCGCTCTGCAACCCTCGTCCCCCTCACCCAAAACAAACCATCAAAAGCTGAGAAATAAATCACAGCTTAAGACTAAAAGTGAAAATTCTGTATATTAAATGGCTTAATAATGCCTAAAAGTAAAATCTGAGAATCTACTCAGGAGTAACCCGCACCAAATTAAAGGGTGCTTAACACCCCCCCAGGTCAGTCTGCATAGGACTACAACCCATATTATATCTTGTCCATCAGGCAGCATCTGTAGAAAAGCATGTAGTAAATTGTTAGGCTGTCACGGGGAAGTGGACTTCATGCTTAGCTATCAGAAAGAGATGCTTGGCTCCCAAGCTCAGGAACAGCTACAGACCCTTGCAAGCAGTTCTGGCCGCCTTCTGCTTGCATTTTTGATATCCCTTAGGCCAGTCTTCCTCCACTACCTCGTGGAATTTTCTTTTTTACATGCGCACAACCCATCATCCCTTTTGACAACAGAAGACATAAGAACTAGGATCACGCTGCCATAAAGCATACTAATTAAGGATGACCCTCAGATCTCTCCCTCCCACCATCCTCATTGTTCTACTGGATGGCATTTGTTTTATTGAAACCTTTGGGAACCTTGGGAAAACAGTCTGTTGAACAGCACGCAAAGGCTACCGCCCACCGTGCTTTAAATATAGTCTTTAATTTTAAGCTTAAAAAAAAACATGTGCAGCCATGATGGCATCTGACAACCTTAGACTATTCAAGAGAAAGAATG
Source organism: Pogona vitticeps (assembly GCF_051106095.1). Classification (NCBI taxonomy): domain Eukaryota; kingdom Metazoa; phylum Chordata; class Lepidosauria; order Squamata; family Agamidae; genus Pogona; species Pogona vitticeps. The sequence goes on from NC_135784.1 coordinate 309,797,392, forward strand.
CAATACAAAGCTGTGAAATTTTTGCGTCCTCTTTGCTTTTTAAAGCACAGACTCCAAGGAACGGAGTGAGAGGACAATCCAAAGAGTTTCTGCTCAGATTTTGGGGGGCTTTTGCCATGAACTTGAATACCATTATTAATAATATTTCTTTCCTAGGCTTTAGTATTAATTACATTCATGTTATCATTCTACCATTCTTCATATTAATAATAATTATAGCTGCACACTCTCTAAAGTCACTGTTTTCAGGCAAACTGAGCATTCTTCAAGGTAAAAAGAACCAGAATTCAGCATGAGACATCTTGTTGTTCCCTTTTCAGGAGAAGTACGAGCTGGGCATCACGGGGAGAGAACAAGTGGCTTTGGCACACACCAGACTCCAGAGAAGCATGCGCTATTTGTCAAAATATCACTGCTCTGTTTCAATAGTGAGACTCCCAACACCTCCATCTTCAAACGGCCCTCTGCTAAGTCTTTCTATTAGAGATGGGCACGAACCAGCATTTGGGCAATTTGGTGCAGTTCGTTTTCCAGCCAAACAGCTCAACCACAGTTTGGCACCTCACCCCCTCCGGTGGGTGCCCGTTCAGTGGCAGTGCCCAAAGATGGTGGGGTGGGGGCGCTGCCACTGAGTGGCCATCGCTGGAGGGGAGCAGGGCACAAAAGTGACGATCAGCTGCTCGGTTAGAAAACGAACTGAGCTGAACCACGAAGCGCTGGTTCATGCCCATCTCTCCTCTCTATCACCTGTATCTTTCCTCTTTGATTCCTCTTTCTTTTGCAGTTCCAGAGATCCAAGGGGCTCCTTTACACCAAGGGTCCCCATCCCCCGGTTCCGCAGCCCAGTACCAATCCGTGGGCTTCCTGAAACTGGGCCATGGAGACGGATCTCGACCCCTCGGACGCACGCACAGATGCACGGTGAGGGTGTTGCGCTTGCGGGTGGGTGTAGTGTGCATGTGCACGAGTGCAACACGCCCACCCACGAACGTGATAGAGCCCGCAACCCCCAACCGGTCTGCGGTCTCAAAAAGGTTGGTGACTGCTTCTTTACACAATACAAATGTAGAAGAGGTGGTGTCTTTGTTTAGACCGCTAAAAATCAAACATGCAGGGCAAGCTTTCAGGAATAAATTCACTTCTTTAGGCATAGTGCATAAAAATTATAAATGAATGAACGTCCCAAACAATGTCATGACAGAAGTCTGCTAAGCTTATTTTTTAGGTGAGCTCAGAGCTGGTTTCAACCAGTTGGGGAGTGGGTTGTATCTGAATGGGTCACCTCTGGTGTCACCTCTCTCTCTGTCATATTGCCTGTTTTGGAAATCAAGTTTCCTATCTGGCTATTTTTTTAGCCCACCATTATTCAACCCAGAACATCCTTTCCTTCTTCTCTTACTCCAAATCCCCCCCCACTCGTCATTCTTCTAGTCTCTTCTTCAGGTTCTGCATCATTGAGCAAAATGTAGGACTGAAAGGACATAGAAGGGGGGGGTTGTCCAGACTTAAACAATATTTTAAAAAGAAAGAAAGAAAAAGAACAAATGGAATCAGTAAAAAATGTGAATCAAGAAAGCTTTCACTTCATTAAATCCTATTAAAATTAATGCAATGGGTGCACGGCTCATTTCAGCAGGACTTAGTAAGATGCTTCAACTTTTTTCTGGATGGTGCCTTCGGAAAAGACAACTGGGGTCAGGGCAAACGTACAATGGGAGGGAAGCACAAAAGGCCAGCTAAGAAGACAGCGCGGCACCAGAAAGGTGATGCAACCTAATTTGTCCACCACTGCCTGGTTACAATTATTGTGATAAATGGTTTTCAAAAAGAAAAAGAAAAAGAAAGCAGGGGGTAACAATTGCTTCCACCAAATAAATCCTTTCCACTAAAAGGAAGAGAAAGGATTTAAAAAAAAAAAAAGTGTTCTGTCATCTGAATCACTGAAACTATTTTACAAGTGAAGGCCATTCTAAGGTTAAAAACAGTAAGACAAATTTGCTGCTGATTAATAATAAAGCCATTCATTTTATTCTTCAAATCTAAAGTAATTACAAGCCAGAGTATGGCAAATGGATTTAGCTGAAGCCATTATTACGTCAGGAAAATCCTTTAAAGAAGAACAGTAATTTAAAAGACTAAACTGAATAATGAACTCTCCTGAACAACAATTATTATGAGATTGATTTATTGAAAGTGCATTTAATCATGCAAGAAATGTTTAAAACTTTGCAAAATAGTTCAGAAAGGCAGCGACGCCAATTGCGGGGCTGGCCCAACGTGCTCATTACCGCCGAGGAGGCAGGAGCGACAGGGGAATTCATTTCAGTAGAAGCAATAAAGTATATCAATTTCTCTGAATCCACATTTCTAGTCAATTTGCTACAGTTCAGGCTCCAGCAATTAATGATCTCATTTACCACTTCTGCCTCCCATTTAGGAGACCTCAATCCTGGCCTCCTCTGGGGGTCCAAGTGTCAGCAGGCAGACCGTAAATTCAGACATGCAACCCAGAGGCACAGAAAAACAGCCCCGACGTGGGGGCCACTGCAAAATTCTCTTTGTGGATAATGTTCGCCCCATGGCACACGCCAGGTTGACGGCGTCTCCCCGTGTGCTCCAGGCAGCTTCAAATGCCTTCCCCAGTTAGATCATGCTCGTTTCTGAACAAGCACTAAACAATTTCCAGAACTAATGCGGAAACACTGTCTTATTAAAAAAATATCTATTGTGAAGCTGGTGGAAAGAGGCTTCAGCAACAAGCAGGTCCTTCCGAAAAAAATCAAGGCAAGACTTTTGTCTTTTGCTCCTTCTTCTTCCCCAACAACCTATCTGCCGTTCATCTAATTTATATGTTCAACATTGATCTCTGTCTTTGGTATAGAGGGTCGGTGGTAATAACAAGCCCCCGTTGATTTTTCCTTACTATGAAAATCCTAGGATGAGACAGTCCAAAATGAAAGAAGAGATAGTGCTGAAAGATGAGACTCCCAGGTTGGAAAGCACTCAGTCAGCTACTGGGGAAGAGCAAAGGACAAATACAAATAGCTCTGTGAATAATGAGGCAACTAGATTAAAGTCGAAAGGATGTCTGGTGGCTTATCTGCACAAAAGTGAAAGAAAAGTCCAAAGCTGTACAACACATACAACTGGAACATGAAACACGAGGAGTATGAATCAAGATAAACCAGAAACTGTAAAGCAAGAAATGGAAGGTATAAAAACTGCAGTCCTTTTCGTTAATGAACTAATAGGGACTGAAACTGGATATTTTCAGTCAAACAACTATTGGGGGGGGGACATACTCTGGAAATGACAAAGATAGTTCACCCTTTGAAATAAGGCGTCTTAACCACTACTCTAAAGAATCTATCAGCCTAACCCCAGATCATAATGGTCGGGACAGTCAGGAAAGCATTTGAGCCCAGCCACACTATCCTCTGCTAACTCTGCAAAGGTAGGAGATTTAATGAATCATGATATGCCGGAAAGGACTGTGGGACAATGAATGGAGTAAAAAAAAGAAGCACCTATAAATGTTAAAATAAAGAGAACAAATGATGCGGCCTTAGTAAAGCTGTTTGGTCCAAGTAAGGGAGGAAGTAATCCTTAAATGGCTCAGGCCTCATACAGCCACTGAACCACAGAGGTTTAGCGTTTTCACGTGTAAACTGACCACAGTAGTCCTTGCACTAATAGGACAGTATATAAATAAAATGAATGTGAGAAGAGGAGGAGGAAGAGGAAGGAGGAGGAAGAAGAAAAAGAAGAAGAACCAACACCAGCAGCACAATCAAGTGAGACTGGCAGAGCATAAAATTTAGGTCTTACGGTGTTCATGGTCTAGTCGATGGCACTAATAGGGGCCAGAGCCCTTGCCAGGACGTAAAAGCGGGCAGAGGGTCATGCTGCATTGCAAGACAGACTGCGCTGGATTGCCAGGCATTTATTTGCTGGTAGGGCTTTGAGGTTTAATCCCACAGAGCCAGCATTAAGGGCAAAGCGTCGTTCTTTATACGCACCCCCGTTAATCCCAGCTTCTGCAACTAAGAGCAATCCAATCTGCCTTTGTTCTCATAAGCATCCAGTTTTTCAAGAGTCCAGCTAAACCAAGTGAAATAAGATGCAAAGCGTCTTCAAAAGCATTTCTGGGCTTTGATAAATTTAAACACTTAACATTTTAATGCTGGGTCTTCTTCGATGTTACTTTTGGAGTTCATAAAATTTTCCAGATCCGTCCATTTTATATATATATATAGTCAAAATGCTGCCTATATGCTGTTGGGTATATATTTGACTGATGCTGTTGTTATGGTCAACCCTATAATGGCAGCATCCAGGCTTATATCAGGGATATACCTACAAAATATTCACACCTTGGCTGTCAAGTTCCAAGTGTTAAGGTTAACACACAAAGCACTGGACCATTTGGGACTCTACTATCTGGCAGAATGCCTCACCCCAAGATCTACCACCCATCCGGTCTGCACCTCCTTCATCAACCCTGAATGCTGCCTCAAGGTGGCCACTCCAAGGGAGGCCCGGAAGCCTCCAACTATTGACAGGGCCTTCTTAGTGGTGGCCACCTCATTAAGGAATTCACTACCAGAAGAGGAGCCTCTGGCCCCCACTCAGCCTCTGTCGTTCAGGAGACAAATAGAAACAATGGCAGTCTAAAGCAACAGGCTTAGGTTCTTGGATCCGATATTCTTCTGTTCCGTTACTTCCACAAGGCAAGGACCAAGACTGCTTAAACATACGACCCATTAAAGCTAAGACAACAGAAATTGCTTGGAAGCGGGGACAACACCGCATGACAATTGCGATCCATTAAACCCCTTGCCCCTCTTTGCTATCCTGATTAAAATTAGATCGCCTTCATTTATCTTTCCCGACATTCAGTGGCCTGTCAAAACCTTCTCTGGCATAAGTGAAAAATGGCAGCCAATCTTCCATTGAGAGCATGGCCTCTGAAGTACGCCCTTCTTTGCTTTCCATATTTTCAAGGAGATCTCTATTTAGTTTATCACACCTAATGCTTGAACATAGCTACAGACATACTGTGCTCTAGCTATACAGCGCACGGAGGATTCACCGATTTTTTTTGTTCGTTCTAGTCAACGAGACCCTCTTCTGCACAGGACAGCAGACCAGTCAAAAAAAGTGTGCTGGTTCAAGTACCCTCTGTGCGGTTTACGAGCCCAGCAAGCTGGGTACTCACTTTACCAACCTCGGAAGAATGGAAGGCTGAGTCAGTCTTGAGTTGGCTTCCTGGGATTGAACCCAGGGCCGTGAGCACAGTTTTGGTTGCAGTAGGGCTGTTTAACCACTGCGCCATGAGGCTCCTCAAAGGGGCACACGATCCGTAAGGCCCTTTTCCTCTCCATCTCAGCCAGTTAACGTCTGCCCCAGGCATATGACACAAGACCAAGCCATGAGTCCACATTCATAACGAATCATAACGAATATTTATACAACGCAAACTTGATGTCTAGAGCAATGCATTTCTTCCCCATATAAGCAAACCCAACATGCCCGAGATATGCCTTGGCATATATGTATATTAACATGTCATTCAAATACCCACAATCATCAGGAGCTACTGGCTCTGATGGGGACGTCTCAGAGGTGCCATTTCACCTGGCACCATAAACGAAGGTAGGTGGGAAAAGCATGGCAGAAGCCAGATCTCAACATCTCAGATTCTGAACTACGGACGGGGACTCGCATTGCAAGACTGACTGTGAAGTCGGGCTTAAGATGTACCAGTAATTTGACTCAGACTTGGCTCAGGGTTTTTTTCCCCCCAATGATGTGGACTCAAGAACCCACCCACCTTCTCATTTTTTTCTGGGAGGAAAAACTTATTTTTAATAAAGACTCAGACTCGGGCCTTAGCCCCAAAGAACTTGCCAACATTCCTGCTCTGAACTTCATAAAAATGCCAGGGGGCAAGGTGGGTGAACAGCCCCATATGCGCGCACATGTTGTTTCGAACATGTCCTGAACAGCTGTCATTCCCCATTCTGGCAGAACCCCCTCCCTAGCAACCCTCCCCAATCATTTGTATTCTAGTTTGATAAGTCATTTATACACTTCCTTGGCCACAGAACAGACTTCAAGAGATCCGAAATTAACTGATCGGAGGTAAGTGAAGGATTCTGAATCATTCATGTATGATGGATAAGTGTGCGCGTAGTTAAAATTATATTGTTTTAAATTATGTCCTTGTTTTATGTTTCTACTTTTTATAGAGTTTTATGTAGTGTAAAATCGCATGTATTAACCTTCTGCCTTCTTTCCCAGACTTCTCCTGAAAGAAGTGTTTTTGCTCGAATAGTCTCTCGCCCATAAAGGTAAAAAACAAAAACCCAAAGGGATATATTTCCTTCACGATAGCTCAGTAGCACTTATTAACATTAATGGAAGTTACGGACGTGGAAACACACCAAAGGAGAACGATCCCCACCCCATCCTCGGGCGAAGCGTGGGGGCCCACCTCACATCCATGCAAAATCCAAAGCCTCGGACCCTGAACTACAGAGGGAAGAGCCAGAGAAATGCAGCAAACGAACAAGTGCCTTCCAAGTTCTGCCCCTTGAGAAATTTTGGAGCTTGTACCCTGATGCCCAAAGTGTTTCCTGCAAAGCGTACTGTGTGACGCCGAGGCCTTTCCCATTCCAAAAGTCTCCCTCTCTCTCTTAACAGTACAGTGATGCCTCGCAAGATGAAAATAATTCATTCTGCGAGCCATTTCGTATTGCGAAAATTTCATCTTGCGAAGCGTGGTTTCCCATAGGAATGCATTGAAATTTAATTAATGCGTTCCTATTCGTCTTGCGAAGCACAGCCATAGAAAAAATGTTCTTGCGAGTCACCAAAAAAATCGCAAAATGCTTTCGCCTTGCAAATTTTTCATTGCGTGAGGCATTCGTCTTGCGAGGTATCACTGTACTGGTGGTATCGGGGGGGACAGGCAAAATGGGCCTTCAGTCCCATGCCTGATCCTTGCCAGGGTCATCCACAAGGGAGAGGTGCACCACGCCAAAGCCACCAGGTTCACTCAGTGGTCCGAGGGGAGGATCCCAAGAGAGCCACGCCACCAACAATGCCGGTGACCACCGAGTACCAACAGACCCAAGCAGAACGAGAGCCAGTCAGAGCCTCCTTTGACAGCAGCTGTCTCAGCCAGGTATGGAACTGCCGAAAACACGATTAAGGGAGGAAGGTTGGAGGAAGCAACCTATATTTTATCAACACACAATTTCCATTCTGTTGTTTTTAAGCTGACAAATATCTATTTCACGGCAAAGCAACATCCTGGGAACAGCTGGGTGGCAGTTTCGAGCACAAATGAGCCAGAAGTGCATGCTGACAAGTCACCTCTGATTGCTTCCGAATGGCAGCACATGGAGATTTATGCCCAGCTATAAATTAGGACAATTATTTCTCTCCGGTTTGCTTTTTTTTTTTTATTCCATGCAGCAAACTCTTGTGCTCGTTTTTCTCCCCCCTCCCCTTTCTTTCTTTCTTTTTGTTTTAACAAAAAGGATATCTTCCCTTTCTTTGATAATGAGTTCGTTCTGTTCTTCAAGTTGTCTGATCTTCTTCTCAAACGACTCCTGCTCCGCTTTCAGCCGCTCTTCTGTCACCTCTTTTTCCTCACTCACCCTGCAAGGATGAAAGAACACACGCGCCATCAGACAACGACGACAAGGCACGAACATGGGAACATGGCTTCTGATCAGGGCCAGCCTTAGGCACTGGGGCAACCCCTGCCTTGCCCAAGCTCATAGCAAGGCGCCAGCGGGGGAAGAGAGAGATTCAGAGTGCCTGATGCGTCGACTGCTCATTGGCACACCGCCTTTTTCATCTGCCAGCAAGTGCCTCTTTCTTTTTTTCCCATCCCCTCGCATTCTCCTCACCAGCCACCATGAGAACTAGGTCACTGTTGCTGCGGTTTGGCCAACAAGAAATGGAGGCTGGAGATGCAGAGACTCGACCAAGCCCACGGAGACCCCCCCAAAATCCAGCCAAGATGACTAAGAGCCCAATCCAAGAGCTACAAGGAGAACAAAAAAACCCCAAGAGTCATGATCTGTTGGTTGACCAGGACCATCTCTGGAACCAATGCTTGAAGAACTTCCTTCAGAGGACAGCCATGCGGGTCTGTGGCAGCCAAAAAAACATCCATCTGGAAGAAGCTTTTTATCCAGGGTGGACAAACCATCAATGTTTTTTTTTTAAAAAAAAATCAAATTGATCTAAATTATTATTTAAATTTTGAAAAACTGATTCTTTTTATGGAAATCATTTTTTAAAAAAAAATGTGGTTTTTTTTTAATGGAATTTAAATCCTGATTTAAATCAAATCCACCCTGCTTTTCTCTCTCACCATCAGCGTGAAAGGACGGGGGTCATACATGGTGTACACATGAGGGCACTCCCCGGAGCCCGCTCACACCTCAGCTCCCCATCTCCTCTCCCAACATCCTTCAGTGGTGGGCAGCCATAGCATCTTAAGCAGCTCTTTATAAGTAAGAAGCCACTTGTAAATCATTCCCTTTTTTTAAGTAAACACCGGCCAAAAATCCTCTGGCTTAGTGTAGCAAATCCCACGAGAGTATGCCCGCTGAATTGGGGGGGGGGGGAGAGTGGTCAGTAAACTCCTCAGTAAGTTCCATTGATTCAAATGGACCTACTCTAACTGCAAGTTATTATGCTAAAGTAATCTGAACCAACAGAGGAATTCACTCACCAAATCTTCCTTGATTGAGTTGCCTAACCCTAGGGTAACTGAGTATACTAAGCAACAGGAACTTAGCCAGTGTTTCTCTAAATTAATCAGTAACAGTTATGTGACACTACAAGTACCCTGGAGAAAAGGTAACTTTCCTACAGTCGGAGGTACAACATGTTATTTACTTTTTTTAGTTACAGGGATGTGTCCTGAGCGGTGGCTTGCCAACGCCTGCCCTGACGTCCGGATGAGGGAGGGGGAAAAAGTGGAATGTGCAACACAAGCCAGCAGCTTGTACCCTTTAGAATGTTTGAAAAGTAACTTATTTAGTTACTTTTGTGGAAAAAAGAAAGTTTTACTTTAAGCAAATGATAACAGGGCCAACTAGCTACTTCCTTTGGCGTGGAAACTATAAATACAGTTCTAGCTACAGTACACTGGAAAGTCAACAGCCCGGGCCAAATACAGAGGGATGACGGTGTGAAAATACAGATGCACCACGGAGAAACCTTCAGCTGATCGTCTGGTTATCAGGATCGGGGCTGGGAAAGAAGCCGTTGTTGCGAAGGAGATAAACCTTCAAAGACACAACAGCTCACAGGTAACCAAGAAGACAGCAGAGAAAATGGACATACACGCTTTGTCAGATTATGTCAGATTTATGTCAAGGCCTATCCAAGATCTGGTGGAGATTACTGTATCCTTTAATGCTTTACGCCTCGCGGTAGAAATGCCAAAAATGATTTCTGGGTCTGTCAGGCAGGAAATCACGGGACGTTCCAGCAAAAACTGGCTCGGTTGCCACCCTTTGTTTCTCTGCCTCTACATCCCTGACTCCCTGTCAGTTGTTCTCCCCTTCATCGAAGACGCTGTTCTGCAGGGCTCTTGTTATCTATTAGGATGACGGTGTCTCTCAAGGCAGAGGTGAGAGGTCTAAAGCCAATTTTTCCCCTCTAGGAACTGAAGCCGATGAAAGCAAAGTGAAAGCAACTCGCTCACGGATGCCTAGCTCGTGCTCCCCCTCAACCGAGGCACCTGAACTGGGGTCTCCCAGCCGTCCCTTTGCAAGAAAACCCAGCAAGTTCTCCTACTGCAGGGACAGACTTGGTGGGAACACATGCAGGGAAAGACATACTACGATGAGAAGAGGAAAACAAAGTACCCATTGGCAGCAAAGACATCATCCCCATGTTTTTGCAGAACAAGACACTCAATGTGGCTTAGCATCTCTCTGTTTCAAAGAGCATAGTACAGTATAGGGCATGGCCTTGCAGGATCAAACAAGAGTCCACCTAACCGGGAGGAAGCATGGCCCCTGGACCAAATCTAGCCCTTCAAAGAACAGAATGCAGCAATCCCCAAACTCATTTCCATGTGTGGGTGTGTATACACGTGTGTGTCTCTAAGAGCCCTCCAAAGCCCAAGGACAAGAATGGAGAAACTTCCTGGACCAGTGGTGGTTGAATCTAATCTTATTCGAGCTTCCTGGGACATAAACTTCATGCTGACTGTTGAAAATGTACATGCACGCCAGACTTCTCCCAGTCTCCCTTGGAAGCAACTGTAATGCAATAATCATTAAGGACCTAGGTGCGCACTGACACTCTTGACAGAAAACTCCACGGTGGTCCTTTTTCAAAAGAAAGTAAGAGCCACATTTTTCACCAAACTACACTCGGCTGCTGGTATTCCTCACAGCTGTTCCAAGTGCTCAGCTGCCTTCCGTAAGATGTTCCAACAAGGATGGAACAGAGCTGTTAGTGCCCAACACCAAACAGGCACCTTCCAGAGGAGTTGAGTGGTAGCCCGTATCACCCGCCCAGGATTGTAATCTGGAGGTTTAGACTTCTGCTCTACCAGCAGGTGAGTGGCAGAACCTTCCCATTACACACCTCTGCAGATAAAGTCTTCCAGCAAGGACAGGCCTGATGGGGTGGGAGATCTCCTAGATCTTGCAGGTCCTGGACCCTCGGGGACACAGAAGCCAGAGCCTGTGGATAATGAGGGTTCAGGAGCTGAGCTGGAGGTGGGATGACCGTCCAGCCCCCCCAGGGAGGAAGAGCCATGAAGGCCAAACCGAGTCCCCAGCTGGAGGGCTCACGAGTAAGGGATCGCCTCACGTGTGGACTCTTTCTTCCAAAATGATGAAGGAGCCAAGGGTTCTTCCCTTGCCACCCGAAGATCTGCAACTGTGCATTAAGTAGGGCTCCAAAAGCACAACTAGAACGCAACCTTCAGTTGGCTCTGGAAGGTCTGAAAGCAATGTGCCTGACAGTCTCTGCCTTCTTCCTGGGTGTCTGCTATGGTGAGTTCTTCGGTTTTTGCGTCTCCCTTTCCTAGGACTTTACCAGCCAGCCACTTCACCCGCCTCACCCCGTGTAGATCAGAACTCTTTCCCGAAGGAAGTCAAGCTTGGCTTCCTCCCTCTTCAGCTTCCAGGGGGTGGCCAAGACTGCTCTCAGGTTTAAAAACTGGTTTTAAAGCTGGCTTTTAAAATGGTTTTCTGATTTCAAAAACATGTTCATCTCTGTTATTCTATACTCCTTGGTGAGTCTGGTGGGCAGAAGAGTGATTTATAATTTTAATAAATACTTTTTTAAAAAAAAAAAAAGAAAATTTAAAACGGGTCAAGAAAGGCTGATCTAGCGTTCCCCAATTCTCTCTCTCTCTCTCTCTCTCTCTCTGTTTCCAAACTGTGGAGCAATGTCATAGGAACCAGCAATATACATGCCATTCGAAGCAATCCTAATTTCAGTTGCAGCCTTGAAGGCTAGCCAATGCCGATTCAAGGGGAGACACAGAGGATACAGACTTATGGGAGACACCTTCCATGCAAACATTGCACCCAGCCTTTGCATGGGAGGCTTTGGGAAAAGAAGATAAGACAATGCTCAGAAAGCAGGCATGAGCGAGTGGGAAGACGATTCTTGTTCCTTTGCATCCATCAATGGTGCAGAATTACGCATCTCTGGCCACATAAAGAGTTAACGACATCAAACACACCAGTCCCCTTATCTGACTGTATTGCCAACAGGTCTATAGCACTGGTTAAAAACGACCATTAGCGTGTGTGCCCAAATCCATTACGTTGTGTTATGCTTGAAAGGTTTCCAAGGGGGAATCTGCCTCACCGGCACGGTACCTCCACTTCATAACTAGAAAAGACATTCGATTTGATCCAGGAAGGCAAGTCTTACGCAATCTGCCCAAATACCACAGGAAACATTTGATCTGACTTGTTTTCCTTCTCTCTACATCTCTAGCACGTATAACTTGTAAACCACCAGGACACAAAATAATAACCTCTGCTTAGGAGAGCTTTTGGAGATGAAATCCAAGAAGCACTGTCCAGTCTACAAGGCATAAAACGAGGATCAGCCGGGACAAAGACACAGGTCTTCTGTTTCACGCCTAGAAATAGGGGGGGAAAACATGCCCGAGCTAGCTGCCTTGAAGATCCCTCTTTCCGCTCTTTCCAGATGAAAAAGAAAATTAGGGCAGGTTTTTTAAAAAGAGTGAATGAGGTGAGAAAAAGGAAAGCTTAACATCCCTATTACACTGAAGAGGGCCTTTTAATTATATCCATTAAAATATGATTAGGTTTAAAAATAAAAAGGAGAACCAAGTATAAGAAAGTGTTATGCTGATTTTACTTTTCAAAATTAACGTTGCTGCAACTGCCTATTTTAGTTCCAAGAAAGGTCAGGTAGAAATTGCAAGCAGCCATTCGGGTAAATGTGGAGTATGAGCTTCCCGGACTTTAAAATAACCTTGTTCCCATACAAGTGTTGAGTCACAACATGGACGAAATCATAAACTTAAAAATAAAGTTTGGCTTATTTAAATCCATTATCCAGCACATTTTTAATTTTTAAAATTAAAAATGTATACATTACTGAAGCAGCAACGTTTAGGTTGGCTTGGACATATTGTGAGAATGGCTGATGGTCGGATTCCAAAGGATCTCCTGTACGGAGAATCAGTGCAGGGAAATCACCCCAGGGAGAGACCACAGCTGCGATCCAAGGAGATCTGCAAGCTCAATCTGAAGGCCTTAGGAAGGGACCTCAACAGATGGGAAACCTTGACCTCTGAGTGCTCAGCCTGGAGGCAGGTGGTGCATCATGGCCTCTCCCAATTTGAAGAGACCGTTGTCCAGCAGGCCGAGGCCAAGAGGCAGTCCTGAAATCAGCTAAATCAGGGAGCTGGACAGGGGACAGATTGGATTTGTCTTCAGTGTGGAAGGGATTGTCACTCTCAAATTGGCCTTCTTAGCCACACTAGACGCTGTTCCAAGACCTCCATACAGAGCATGTTACCGTCGTCTCTTGAAACTGAAGGATGCCTAACCTTGCTAATTTTTAATCCATGTCTCTCTTCAAAACAACCTGGACTACATGAATTTAATACAAGCATCTATGTAAATATTTACATACACCAGTCACAACCCTGTTAGCAATCTACATGCATGTATGACATTGTGTCACTCAGTGCGACAAACTGCCGCTAACCGCCAGGAGCTTTGCGGCAATGTGGTTAAACTGCAGTACTGCAATCAAGGCTCTGCTCACAACCTGAGTTTAATCCCAATGGGATCAGGTAGCCAGCTCAAGGTTCACTCAGCCTTCCATCCTTTCAAGGTTCGTAAACTGAGTACCAATTCACTGGGGGCAGGCAATGTTTACCATGCAAAATTAAACTGTTAACCACCCAGAAAGTGTTTTAAGCACTATGGGGTGATATCTAAGCAGCACACTTTGCTAACTTATATGATGCTGGTCAGATGACTGAGCACATGCCTGCTGTGCAATTAGTTGCATGCTTTATAACATGACCAGCACTTTCTTTGCTAGCAACCATTTGCCACAGCAAAATACAGAATTTAACTGATGCATGTACAAAATATCCAAAACAATTTTGGCCACCAATTCTTGAAGCTGAACCCTGATTGTCTCTTGGATACACTGCTCACCTGGTTCGGAAATAACAAACTCTTGTTTTTGCTCTTCCAGGCCAAAGCTAGGAGAATGTAACCTCTGGTGAATATATCTGCTCACCTTTCTCTACATAAAATAAAGAAAAATGAAAGCTTCTGGGACTTTGGTGGACAAGCTGGTTTACAAATAAACTACCTTTTGCACAAGTGGCAGTTTTCTGTGGCTGATTTGCGTTGTATCATTTGAACAAAACAGAAATCACTGGTTTAACAGCGAATGGTAGGTCCCAATAAAGACCTTCTTTCAAGGACAGATAACAACATAAAAGGAGAGGAGAAATATTAGTAATTAGTCCTCAACTGTTCTTTCCTCTGAAGGTTAAAAAATGAGGTGGGTGGAAAACTGCTAAGCAAGTTTATCCTGTATAGGCTTTGATCTCCTCATATGATCTGCCTTTTATTGTAACTTAGTTACAGTTGGACCCCCATATCTGCAGGATCAATATCTGCTGATTCACTTTTCCACTGTCTGAAAATATTAAACATATTGAAAGAAAAATCCTAAAAATATATATTTCGAAAGACGAAGTTACCAGAACATGCCACTAGAGGGAGGCAGAGACTACACTACATACAGCATTCACTATTAAAATAGCATTCATTATACAGTACAGTGATGCCTCGTAAGACGAATGCCTCATGCAACAAAAAACTCGCAAAACGAAAGTGTTTTGCAATTTTTTTGGTGACTCGCAAGAGGAAGTTTTTCCCTTCTGTTTCTTTTAAATCGCACAACCATTAGTACTGCGCTTCGCAAGATGAAATTTTTGCAATACATGAGTCGCAGAATGAATGAATTTCATCTTGCAAGGCATCACAGTAATCTGCATTTTTCAGCATCCACAGGTGAGGGCTTGGAACCGATCCCTCGCAGATACGAGGGTCCTACTGTATAATATAAAAGTTTAAGTTCTGATGTACGCATTATATTCTTTCAGTGAACCATGCATTAAATAAATGCTCATGCACATATATGCAAATTACAATTAACTCAACAAGACGGGAATAACTCAACAAGACGGGAACAGAAAGAAGCGAACAGAAAAGGAATGACTGGATTGAACAGCCAAAATAGTAATCTCTCACATGGAAGCATGTTTGTCCTCCTATTTGCTTCAGAAATTACTAAAGACAGCAACGGAGAGTATCTGTCAGCCCTGGACATGTTGGGTAAACGAGTGAAAGCACACTCCCAATATCAGACTTGGAGCCTCTACCTCTGAAATAGACACAGTCCCGCAAACTGTGTCTGGAGACAAACTGTGCAGGAATGACTTCCGAGACAACCACAGTCCTATTCATGAGGTTACAGTTGCTGGGCTTCCTGAATGACATAGGAGGTCGTTATACAGAGGTGTAAACCATGGGAAGTTGGAAGTAGGAAACAGGAAGTCTAAGCAAGGGTGGGAAACCTGTGGATTGGAGACGTTTTAGCATAAAAGCAGTTGCGGCAAAGAACAGGCTTACAGACTCCTCTTCTTCCCATACTCTCTCTTCCGCTATAGTTCTCCCTACCGCTTTTTCCCTTTTCCCGTATTTTCTTCTTTTTCTGCCTTCCAAACCCTGCTCAGCTTGATCCGTAACCAGGATCTCCTCCCTTTTCCAAACTTCCTCGGAAAGGCTTGATTTTCTCATTCCCTCATTTCATGCTACTCGACCGGAATCCATCCATCATCTCCACACTAACCATATTTAGTGAGAGATGGCCATAATGATGCATAAGTAGATTTTAATAAAGACGTATGTTGGCTGTATTCTGATGACATATTGATTTCATTGCACTAGCTTCTTTACGTATATTCCATTGATTTGTTCCCTATTGATTTCATACAACTTTTACAACAAAGTGTGGTTATTGTAGCTCATTCATATTGGAGACACAATCTCCCCCAATAGGACAGTCACGCATCACCGCTTGCCATGGCCCAGACAGCAAAGAGAAATTGTAGGGTTGGGCAGGCACACCATTAGGGTGCACAGTTTCTTCACAAATTTACCCCACAATAATAACAGGGGCCTAGGAGAATTTAGCACCCTAGCTAGACTGAATATCTGAAAAACGTCATGCTAAACAGTCACAATATTCATCCCACAGCACAAGCTGCAGCTACACAAAAAAACTTCTTAACTGTTAGAGCAGTACGACAATGGACCCCATGATCTCAGGAGGTAGTGAGCACTCCAACACCAGAGGCCTTCGAGAGAAAACTGCACAGCCACCTGTTAGATCTGCTTTGATTGGGATTCCTGCCTTGAGCAGGGGGTTGGACTTGATGGCCTTAGGGGGACCTTCCAACTCCATTATTCTATCTATTCAAGATCATTTCAGAGTTCAGGACACATAATAATGGGCTCAAGCTACAGGAAACCGGGGCTAGGCTGAACATCGGGGGGGGGACTCTTAACTGTTAGAGCAGTACGACAATGGAACCAATGTCCTCGGGAGGTGGTGAATGCTCCAACACTGGAGGCCTTCAAGAGAAAATTTGGACCACTACCTGGCAAATATCCTTTGATTTGGATTCCTGTCTTCAGAAGGGGGTTGGACTCTATGACCTTGGCAGGCCCCATGATTCTAGGATTCTATGACAAGCTTCAGGGACAGTAGTGACAATGATCAGAGTCCAAAGAAGGTAGTCAGGTGACAAAGCAGGAACCAAGCATGGTACAAGTGTTCGACCCTTCTATTTTAGAGGAAACCATCTGCAGAACTTCCTCAGACAGTGGCCTAAGTGTCTTGCTGGACAAAGGGAGAGATCGCTCTTCTGTGCCCTCCCTGATAATACGTCGGCCAGCAAAAGGCCTAGTATTGCACTTTTAATAAACACGAACACTTACATTTCATAACAGAGTAATTGGAGGGAGAGCCTCAGCCTCAACCTGATACATTATCAGGCAGAATTTATCCTCACCTTGCAAGCTCCTTAATTAAGTTTGCTATGCGCCTCTTGTCTTCAGGACATAAATCCTTTAGAGAAGCACTCTTCATTCCTCCTTTGTCAGGGACCTGAAAATTAAAATCAGCATTTTAAAAAGCAATCATTAACATGGAACAAGTGTTTCTGAAACTACAATAAAAGTATTTCAAGCACCAGAGGCTGCATATGCAGCCCCGGATGAATTAAGACCTGAAGGAAGCACAAGTTTTTTAGAATCAACCGCTAGGATAATTTTTGCAAAGTGTGTGCTAGAGAATTCATCATTCACGTGGGTTTCTAAAGATAAGTTCCGGCTGGAAGGAAATTTAAGAAGGGTTGTAACCTACCAAGAACCTTCTAAGAGTAGGCAGAAACTGCAACCAATGTCCATTTCCAAAATGTCATTCTTTTATCAATGAATGGACATTGTGTTTGTCCTGGAAGTAAGGGTCTCTTCTTCCTAGGCACTGGGCATTTAGACATACAAAGGGCCCTCCATAAATCCACCATATGATCACAAATATTAATCCAATACCAAGTATCTCTTTTAAATACAAATTATAGAATAAAAACACAACAAAAATACCGTACCCCTTCGTTCACATTATTTTAAAATTCTGCTTAAATATTGCTTTCTTAAAATTTCCTTGATTTTGGGAGGTCTTTTTTCCAATCCCTTGAATTATTTTTGCTGCTACCAGGCAGCCTGGCCTGTGCCCACATGCCTCCTTGGGATTTTTGGGGGGGATTCTTCCCCTTTTTGACTTCCTTCTTCAGATTATTTTTGCTATTTCCTGGCCAGCCTGCTAGAATTAAAGAAGAAAAGCACTGGGTGGTAGGAGGAAGAGGAATATCCACCATATTCTAGTAGTTTTAGTTGGCGAGGGGGCTTGAACAGGTGTTGTTTTTTTTTACTTTTTTGTTTGCTTTTCTTAGTTTTTGAGGAGGGCTTTGTGTGGCTTTTTATTTTGCTTTTGTATGTCCCCCCCCCCATATGTGCAGTGGAGGTGCTTTTCCTGTTTGATCTTTTTTATAAAAATGTTATTTGGTTAATTTATTGTGCATATATTCTCTTAAAGGTATATATATTTGGGAGACAGGCTGTTTTCTTTGCTTCAGTGGGAACGCGTCCACTTCCTCAGTGTGCTGCAGTGCGGTGTGGGTGCTGACAGTTGGGCACAATTTGAGGCAATTCTCTCAGGTTGTTCTTGGTGTTCTTTTGGTTGTATGTTGTTTTGGGTCTCTCTGTGTGCCAGGCAAACAAGGCTTGCCTACCTGCTTTCCTGCCCTTTTTTTATTGTGCTGTTCTGGCACAGAAGGTCTATTATGCTCCATACCGTTGTTTCGAATGTGAAGCTAATATCTGCATGAGTCTGATATGATTTTTCTTCCCCGTCCACTACTGTCTGCTTTTGGAACAGATTGACTCTCTGTTACCTCGTCTCTGCTTTATTTTATTTTATTTGGAGTATTTTTAAGCACTCTTTAGGGCTTCTGGAGTGCCAGAAAACAGAAGTGGGGAGACACAAAAGGAAGAGATCCAATGAGGCTTTTCTTTTTCATGTAAAATGAAAACACAGGTTTGCAAAAAGTAAGGGTAGAAAAAGGAAGAGGCACACACCCCAAAACAACCTGGAACAGAAGAAATAAAAAAATTTTCATCATACACTTCTCTCATCAGAACATCCTTGGTCATCCTGTCTGAAGAACTGGATCGCATCTCCCTCTCTGTCCACCAGAGGGCAGCTCAGAGCGCATACAAATGCAAAGTTCGCCCCAACTCTCTGCATGTATGCAACAAATAGCAAAGCACAAGATTTTCATAAGGGATATACATGCTTTGTAGTACTGAGTGCATTCTTCTAGTTAATTCTTGATTTTAACCTTCTCAGAGCAACTGTCTGCATTTTATCAAGAACAGAATGACACAGAAATGGGACAGAAGCTATAACAAGCTGCCATTTGCAATGACGACTAAGACTGAACTTCACCGAGATATAATCATTCAACTGATAACTGCGAGTTATCCTTGAAAAAATGGTTGGTTTAGAAACTAGAGGAGGATAGGTTGTGAGACGCTCCCAGTGTTTAGCCGTGTCTCTCACGACGCCCAAGACAATTACTCCATCTTCTACCAAATAAATGAAATCTCAGGTAGGGGAAATAAATTCAAGTCACCTGGCAGCACAACAATACAATCTTGTCACCTAACAATCTGGTCCACATATACAATAGTATTGCAAATTACCCTGATCTCCAATGCTCCGTTCTCCATTCCTCAAATAGCAGCCTGTTTCAAATGTGTCAGCTCAGCTGCACAGAATTAACGCTAAAATGCATATTTTATTAAATATGGGATCATATCCAATATGGGATGTGGTGGCACTGCGGGTTAAACTGCAAAAGCCTCTGTGGTGCACGATCAGAAGACCATCAGTCATAAGATCGAAATCACGTAATGGAGGGAGCTCGTGTCGCTTGTCCGAGCTCTTACCAACCTAACCATTCAAAAGCATGTAAAATGCGAGTAGATAAATAAGTACCACCTTGGTGGGAAGGTCACGGCGTTCCATGCCTAGTCGTGCTGGCCACGTGACCACGGAAATTGTATTCGGACAAACGCTGGCTCTACGACTTGGAGACGGGGATGAGCACTGCACTTTAGAGTCGGACACGACTGGACTAAATGTCAAGGAGAACCTTTACCTATTCAATATAGCTATTTTCTCTTTTCGGGGAGGATGGAGAGAGAAGATGCAATCTTCCACACACATGTACACACATGCACGCACGCGCGCACACACACACATTAACCACACGGAAAAACCATCACCCAGAGATGGGGACTTGAGTCACAGGACTCTGTGTCCAGTCAGATGTGTCTTGCCAGTGACTTGATTTGGATTTCACTCGGGGTGGTTGCTGTTTTTATCAATGACTTGAACTCAATGCGGAAACCATCCAGTCTCTCCTTTTTTACTGGGGGGGGGGACCTTATTTTCAATAGGGACTTGGGACTTGAGGCTCAGGACTTGGTACCAAAGACTTGGATTTGGACTTGAGACTCGGACCCGAAGACTTGCCAACCTCTCCGCCGTCACCCCATCGTAGTTTCTGCCCGTTGAAAGAAAATGGGCTGTAAGCGTTCCACCGAGCACAATAAAGCAGGAAACAGGGAACTGGACTAATCTGACACCGAGTGAGGAAAAAGACAAATGTGTAAGTATTTCTTTGACTCCACCCCTTGCCCTGGGCATTTTGTCTCTCTGTTTCATTCAAAGGATCCAAGATCTGTCTTTCTCTGGTGATGTCACAACAAGCCTGCCTCCCTAGACTAACCCAGGTGTTACGAGAAAATAGCTAAAGGTTCCCCTTGACATTTAGTCCTGATGTGTCTGACTCTAGGGCGCGGTGCTCATCCCCATTTCCAAGCCGTAGAGCCAGCATTTGACAGTTTCCATGGCCACATGGCCAGCGCGACTAGACACGGAACGCCATTACCTTCCCACCGTAGTGATACCTATTTATCTACTCGCATTTTTACATGCTTTCAAACAGCTAGGTTGGCAGGAGCTGGGACAAGCGACGGGAGCTCCCTCCGTCACATGGATTCAATCTTACGATGGCGGGTCTTCCGACCTTGCAGCACAGAGGCTTCTGTGGTTTAACCTGCAGCAATACCACGTCCCATTTTATGAGACAATGCTCTAACCCAGTGGTGTCGAACTGTGGCCCTCCAGATGTTCTTGGCCTTCAACTCCCAGAAATCCTGGCCAGCAGAGGTGGTGGTGAAGGCTTCTGGGAGCTGAAGTCCAAGAACATCTGGAGGGCCATAGTTCGACACCACTGCTTCTAACCCATTATCCTGCTTTCTTCAGCACACCCTGAAGAGCACAGTAACGATTTTTCCTTGCCCTGTCATTACTGTTTTGAATGATACAGAGGACAAGACTAACCATAAGAGAGATTATCCGACCCATTCTCCAAATTTAGAATAAAGTACAAAAGATATTCTGTCTCACCCTATTATTTGTTCCTTTAAAATATTGATGGGCAGGTATCAAATTAAAAATGAGTGGATAAAACCAATTTCAAACTGCTCTAAAAACACATTTGTTTAAAAAAGCAGCTGTATTTGAAGGAAAAAAAACAGCCATCCAATAACTGGGGGGGGGGGGACTTACAAAAAAAGAGAAAGATCTTTGCCTGGTTGTGAAAGGACGGCAAAGAGGGGGCCGGGCCAGCCTCCAGTGGGAGGGAGTTCTACAGCCTGGGAGCAGCGGCACAGAAAGGCCAGCCCTTGCATGCTCACCCAATGGGTCAGTAAAGGTGGTAGGACAAAGAAAGAAAAGCTTTTCCATGATGAAAACCTGGTAGGGTAATCGGGAGAGACAGCTGGACCCTAGTTGTTTAGGGCTTTCTAGGTCATTCCTAAGACTTGGAATTGCACCCAGAAACAGACCTGCACCCAGTGGAGATTTTCTAAGACACACCCACGGAGAGAGACACAAACGTGTATGTGTGTGCAAGAGAGAGGGAGAGAGACACCCCTATAACCAGCCCCAGTCAGCAATTTGGCAGTGGCATTTCTCCAAAGGCAACCCCGGGTACAGGCTTCTATAGTCACCCATCTAAGGCATGTGTCACCAGAGATCAGACCTCTCCAGAAACAAGCACAGCTAGTGAACTAGTCTTAATTGTGTAAATGCACTCCTGGCCAGGGCAAAGACCTGGGCATCCAGGCTTGAGACAAATCCAAGATCACACCCAAGCCGCAAACCTGTTTTCAGGGAAAGCACAACCCCAACCAGCTCTGGCTGAAACCCTCCTTCCCTGGTCTGACAAGGAGCACCTCTGTCTTATCTGGAAAGCTAATTGAATGCATTCACCCTCATTCAGTCTATCACTGACAACAGACATTGACTTAGAACCAAAATAGCTTCTTTGGGGAAGAGAAAGAGAGAGAGAGAGCTGGGTCACATTCTCATAATGATGACACCGGACTCCAAACTCCAGACAACCTCTCCCAGAAGTTTCATGGAGATGTTAAATGGCACAGGGGACCAAACAGAATCCAGAGGGACACCACAGGCCAAAGGTCAGGGTGACAAAACAGGAGTCTTCCAAGGCAACTGAACTCTCCCCTCAATGAAGGTCCGAAGACCCTGTAGAAAAGTGCCTCGAAATCCCATCCCAGAGAGACAACCCAGAAGGATACCATGGTGAATGGTATCAAAAGCCACTGAGAGCCTCCAGCAAAAGCCAGAGGAAGAAAGCTCTCCTTACCCAGTTGCCAATGAAGATCATCAACCAAGTTGACCAAAGCAGCCTCTGTCCCGTCACCAGGACTGAAGCCAGACTGAAATGGATCTAGAGAGCATCCTTATCAACTAGGAACTCAGGACAGGACAAAGTTACCTATGACTTCCAAAGACAGAGAGGGTGCAAAACTACCATGTTCTGGGTCTACTTAGGTAATCAGTTAGGTATATATCCAATACTTTGGCCACTTCATGAGAAGAGAAAACTCCCTGGAAAAGACCCTGATGTTGGGAAAGTGGGAGGGCAAGAGGAGAAGGGGATGACAGAGGACGAGATGGCTGGACAGGGTCATCGAAGCAGCAACCAACATGAATTTGACCCAACTCCAGGAGGCAGTGGAAGACAGGAGGGCCTGGTGTGCTCTGGCCCATGGGGTCACGAACAGTCGGACACAACTTAATGACTAAACAACAA
This sequence comes from Pogona vitticeps, assembly GCF_051106095.1. Taxonomy (NCBI): domain Eukaryota; kingdom Metazoa; phylum Chordata; class Lepidosauria; order Squamata; family Agamidae; genus Pogona; species Pogona vitticeps. The sequence goes on from NC_135784.1 coordinate 309,819,779, forward strand.
CAACATATATCATCCAGGTGTTGAAACTCAGCCACCTCAAGAACAGACATGAACAATTCGATGCAAGGCGGACTTAAGAAAAAGTATTTCTTAAGTCATTTGCAAACCTGACTCGCAGGCTTTGAGTTTTCCAGGACATGAATAGGACCGCCACCCCTTAGGTGTGGTAATGCATTCGCCCAAGGTGAACAAAGCAAGACCACTTCTCTGTGAAGAGCTTTCGACTGCCTGTCAATACCAGCCCGGGGCGCAATTATTAACAGATCCCCTGAAAACTGAAAAAAACGCCCTGCATCTGTCACACGCACCACGTACAGCTCCTCACGAGCATGCCTGGGAGTTGTGGCTAGACATTACCAAGAAAACATGCCTTCCTGGGTTCAATGACTCCTTTCAAAGGAGTCTTCAAACAGAAATGAAATTATTATTTTAAGCCGCCTTTGAAATGGATAGTAGTGATCAACCTGTACTGTGTGATGTTTTTCGCAACCCCAGGCATAAGAGAGCTTCATTCAAGCCTTTTGATTTCTGTTTAAATTAAATGAGCTTTTCACTCAAAGCACTTCAAGTTGACAGCTGCAGGTCGTATCTGCTAAAACGTCCCCCGTACTTTTCTGGAGATGATGACTAGTATCAAAGACAACGGCTTATTTCATACCTTCGTGCCAGGCTCTCCCTCGACATGTGACAGAGGCACTTACGCGCTTAGTATACGAGCGTCAGTAACCCCAGACACCCTAAGTTTCACCTCTTAGTTGGAGGCTCCTCTAGATGGCCAGGAACTGAAACTAAGGAGTTGTTTTGATGATGACAGTGCAAGGAAGCCCTGCTTGTCAAACAGGAGGCACCCAGATGTCTGCTGCACTTAAATATGGAGGGATACCTGCTCTTTCTAGGAAGAGACAACATTCATAAAGGAATGGTGACCCTCCGGCTTGTGGGGGGTGCAGAGGCTTCCCATCCTTCAAACTTATATCACCAGCAACACCCCACAGGAGAACCCTCACTGGTCAGAGAAGACAGCAGGCAACAGGTTCTGAAAGCAACAGCAAAGCACTTTCCAAATAATTAAAAGGTTGTCAGGCAGAGGAGGAGCAGGAGGTGTTCTCAGTCATCCCAGAGTGCAGGACAGGTAGGAATGGGCTCAAGCTCCAGGAAGTCAGATTTAGGCTGAATCTTAGGAAAAACTTCCTAAATGTTAGAGCAGTATGACAACGGAACTAATGACCTTGGGAGGTGGTGAGTGCTCCAACGCTGGAGGCACTGAAGAGAGAATTGGACAACCCTCTGACAAATCTGTTTTGATTGGGATTCCTGCCTTGAGCAAGGGGGTGGACCTGATGGCCATTTAGGCCTCTTCGAACTCCATGATTCTAGGATTCTATGAAGTGCTGGCCCAATGCTTCGACCCCTCCTCCATATTCCAAAATCAAGGCTCCTCAGCCAAGGGCTAACTGGTGCTTCTCCACAGACTCGGTGGCATCACGCTGCACACAGGAAAGGCTGAAAGCCCCCCCAGGTTCCTCTGAATTCAAGGAACATGTTTCAGGTGACAGGGTGTTGAATGACAAGTACTATTATGATGGCCTGAGTGCAGCAACCCAACAGCTAAGCAGAAGAAGGGTGGCAAAGCTTATTTAAAAGTAGTATTGTCTGGAGTGCAAGACTGAAGCAGCCATGTCTTAGGGGGCGAGTTTAATTCTTCCCCTCACCTTTCCCCATTACTATAGTGGCCTGTTCTGACCACAAAGTAAAAAAAAAAACCAGCTCTGAGAGTCAGCACAGTCCCTTGCATACACATCCAAAGAATTAGGAACCCACACCATTTAGCTACAGAGGAGGAACAGCAACTCACTGTCCCGCCGTCTTCTGCAGAAAAGCTTTTGTGCAGACAAAGAAGTGGCCTCAGTCTACCTGAGACCCCCTTGAAAGCGACTGGCAGTCAGAGACAAGAGTGGGCAAAATCAGGCTTTGAGTAAACTCCAGAGGTCCAGGGGTCAGTTTACTGCCCCTGGCACCTGCCATAGGCCAGCCAGACAAACACCACATGCGCACACGTCCAAGAAACAAAAATGGAACTGGTTAGGGTGAATTGCTGTTCCTGGTGGTTTCCAGTAGCTGTAATTCCCTTATTTTGTCATCGGTGGGGAAAAACGGGAAGGAAGAGGAAGGTCCAGGAGCTGCCAAAATGGGCAGGAATCCAAATAGAAGCAAGTCAGCCCACAGACTCACCTTAGGTGAAATGTATCGATGGCTCCACCTGGTAGGAATCTACAACTTTCTAACAGGAAGTACAGCAACCGGTGACCACAAAAACTTTTCTGGCCCATTGTGAAAAGGGAAATCTGACAGCTACTGAAAGGAGGCAGAAGGTGGCCCGCCCCCCCCCCAAAGAAAGAAAAGCAGGAAGGCATCTTAGCAGTCCATTTGCTCCCTGCTCAAGTATGGGGCAAGGGAAAATGGTACTTGGCCAAATCTGGAAGCTGCCCGATGGTGGGGAAAGACAGGGTCCCAGTGGGCAATCAGCAGTCCTCTCCTTGCAAGAACGGGCAGCCGTGGGAAATTAAGGCTGCCCACTTTCCACTCCCCAGCTGGAACAACATCTGCATTCCTAGGACCCCCAGAAAGCAGCATCTTTCTACTTGCATCACTCCCGCCTGCCCTGGCCAGTGAGACTCCAGCTCCTTCAAGCCACAGCACTGCCTGCTTCAACGCAAGGACTTTATTTTTGCCTCCTTAGTGTGCATGGATGGCAAAACACAGAATAATCGCGCTGCAAACAATTCAAAGCCTAATCGGGTTGGCCCCGAGCTACCCCAAAGACTGTTTCCTTTTAAGACTCCCTGCTCGTGTGTTGAGATCATCAGGAGAGGCCTTGCTCTTGGTCCCTTCGCAGATGCGTTTCACGGGGACATGGGAGAGGGCCTTCTCTGTGGCTGCTCCCAGACGTTGGAACTCCCTGCTACAGGAGGCTAGGCCGGCCCCGTCTTTGTTGTCCCTCCACAAGCAAGAGAAGACCTTTCTCTTCAGGTAAGCTTTCCCTCAATGGCTGGCTGGCTGAGCGTGATGTTTTCATGCACCACTGCTCTGATTCTGTTTTTAATATGGCTTGTGTTTCTCATTTCTAAGAGGAGTATTTTGTCTGTTCCCCTTTTAATATTTCTATACTTAAAAATGTTTTTAGCTTTAAATATTGCCTTTTGGTGATGGACTTTGTATACTCATTGCTTTGCTCTTAAACACTGTCTTTAAATGCCGCATGCTGCCTAAGGACAAAGGCAGGGTAGAAACATTTTAAGTAAATAAATAACACATCCCTTTTCCAGGTGGATGAGAGCAATCCCATGACTGATTATGACGTGCGGAATCAGATCACGGAGAAATAAGCCCCATGAAGGACTTGGTTCAAAAGAAGTGGGCAAAGGATTGCAGCCTCCAACCTTTTATTCAGCCTGCCCTTCCGTTACTGTACCAATAAGAGACACACCAACCTGCTGGGCAGGCACCTCCCCAGTGCTTTTCGAGGTATCCATCGGAACAGGAGCAGCAGCTGCTGGTACCTTCCCCTTCACTTCTGCTTTCTGAATGTTCAGCAGGCTTCTTGATCTAAAATTCCTCTCTGCTGAAACTCCTGCAGATGGAACAGACAAGGTCAGGAAAACTTCTGATTGCTGTTGCGAAGCGCCTCCCACTCTGGCGCTCCCAATGAAAAAGGGGATCTGAAAGTAGCACGAAAACAGCTTAAGCAGCGCACTCAGAAATGCCCGCATGTATCCTGGGCACATGGACAGTAAGAGATAGGAACCCTTCCATAAACTTTGCACAACGGCTTTACAACGCTGTACCTTGGACTTACTCTTCCTGTCAAAAGATGGAAGCCCTGGGGCCAGATTTGAAGTGTCCTATGAACGGTGTGCCACGAACGAAAGAGTTATAGCTTCAGTTATCAGCACCAGCGGCTTATCATATCTGTTTCATTCCAACACTATCACATACACCAAACTCACATGCTAGCTTCACTTTAGTCTCTGACTTGCTGTTTCTTTTATACTGTTTGCTTGGTCTGCATCATTTTAAGCAAACCACCTGCTCTTCTCTCTCTCCCTCTCTGCCTAAAACAAGGAAAACACAAACACAAAAGCAAGGATTCCAGAACTTATGAATGAGCAAAAGGTGAACTGGGGAGGCTGCACATAATTTTGCAGATCAATCAAGGCAAAGTTCTCACACCTTTCTCGTTTGCGTATGGACGGGACTTCTCTTTTCATATAGGTCACCAGTTTGCTGTATTTCAACCCATGTGGATGCATTAACATGTCTCTGTGTTGCTCTCTACAGGGCACAAGTATCAAGCCTCCAAGAAGCAGATAGGTGCCACTGTGCCAGTGAGCACAAATACACTGCATGTAACTCGATAAACACAGGTTTTCCTCCTGAATCACATATTTGGAGCAGAGAACTTTTCTGGATCAAAACAGGTGGAAAATATAAGAAACAGAAATGCAAAATATATACAGTACCTCATGCCACTAGCTTCTGTTTCCCAGTACCAACACTTAAAGCTATGCTTCCAGGTGGAAGTCACGGGAGTCAATAATATGAGCCCGGATGCACTTATTTCTCTTTGCCTTTGGTCTTCTGCTCCCTTTTTTTAACCATGGGGAGGGAGGGAATAAAGAACAAAAATAAGGCAAACCAAGCCACCGGAAGAGGAGGCCTCACCTACCACCAGCAAACGACCTGGCCAGATAATAAGGGAGGGCTTGTCAGGAATTGACCCATGCAAGCGAATGGAGCTCAAAAAACAGACCAGTTACCCAATCTTTCTTGGCTTGGACCCGGGATGGCTATTTCTCAAGTCCTACGAAGAGGCGCTAGCCACGGGTGCCAACCTGTGACCGTGAGATGCGTCGTTGCCTAGAGGCTTGCGATTATTCTTCCAGTTCTGATACAGAAGGATCCAAACCCTCAGTTTATTATTTACAACTGTATTTTCTCCCACCTCGGGTACTCTTATGTATTCTGTGTCAACCAGGTCCTATCCGCTTCACCATTCAAAGTATCACGACAGTGGTACATTTGGCACTCAGTCAGCGATCCTACCTGGGATGTACACAGGCGGCTGGTCTTCATCAGACACTTCATTAGAATGCAATTCCATTCAAGGAAAGCAAGAGCTAAAAGAGTATTTTTCTTTCCTTCTTTCCCACCCCACTCGCAAGCAGACTGAGCCAGGACAGATGGAGGGCCTTCTTGGCAGCTGCTCCCAGGCTCCAGAACCCACTCCTTGACCCCTGCTGTCCTTCCACAGACAAAGACACTTCTATTGTAAATGTTGGTAGATACATGGGAGAGGGTCTTGTCTTGTTGCTGCTCCGAGACTTTGGAACTCCCTTCCACTTGGAGACCAGGCTGGCCCCATCCTTCTACCAGCAGGCAAAGACCATTCTCTTCAGGCAAGCTTTCCCCGAGTGACTAGCTGCCTGAGTGGAGTTTTTACATGGAATGCTGTACCTTAACTGCTCTGAATGTGTTCTGGTGTTGCTTATGTTTTTTTCAGCATGGTATGTCTTTGATCCTTTTTAGCCTTTTTCTATACTCACTCTTGTTAGCTTTAAATACTGTCTTTTAATTACGTAAGCCACCTTGAGTCCTTTTTAAGGAGAAAGACGGGATAAAAACATTTTTAAATAAATAAATAAATAAATATTTGCACAGGCCTTTGACAATTGCCTGACTTGACAAGGAACAGCCTTTTAATGCTGGGAGTCATATTGTATTGATATTTTTAAGTATTTTTAAATATTATCAATTCAGCCATTGCTTCAATGTGACTCTTCAATAATATCTTCACATTGTAGCTTATTGTGATTGTTCAGCTGTATGTTTTTTTAATCGCCTTGACCACTCAAGAAGAAAAAGTGGGATATAAATTATATAACTACAGTGTAAAGTCTGAAGCCTTTAAATGTGTGATGAACGATTTCTTTTCTTTCAAAATAAAAAGCTCGGAGAGGGCAGAACATGGAGAGTAACAACCCAACCAGATGCTGCTTTAACTCAGTTCTCTGTCACCAAGTCTTAAAACAATAGACCTCAATTAAAAAGCTATCTTTCATTAAAGATCTTGTACCCAGCTCAGTGACTGGCATAATGAAGCACTACATTTATTTATATTAGCCTTGATTATAATAAGGTTTCATGGATACCATACTCTTAGAGCATTGTTCCCAACCTTGGGTCTCCAGATGTTCTTAGACTTCAACTCTCAGAAATCCTGGCCAGCAGAGGTGGCAGTGGTGAAGGCTTCTGGGAGTTGTAGTCCAAGAACATGTGGAGGCCCAAGGTTGGGGAGCACTGCCTTTGAGTACACCACTGCTGCCACGAATTTATATAAAGCTGCCTTCTACTAGCGTTGAACCACTGACTTAAGATGTTTAAATGTGTTTTAGTTAATTTTATTTAAAACTAGGTTTACTGATTTAGGTAGCAACAGAGTTTTTATTGTACGCTATGGGGTTTTTTGTTACATTATTTTATTGGCTGTTATAAACTGCTCAGGGAGTATTCACACATAAGGGGCGGTATAGAAGTGGGAATAGTAAATAAATAAATAAAGCCCAAGGAAGCCAAGTCTGCAGTTTAGCATTTTCTCTGTTCTGTTTGTGAACAGACTGCCTGGTGCCACAACCATTGCATGTAAAAATACAGGAAGACAAGCTCTTTGGATCTGAAGATGCTTGTGGTAATGCTAGAGAAAAGTGGCCCTGAAATTTTTATAAAGCATATTCTACCAATATACAGAAGAAAGGCTCAATTCCTCGCCCCCTTTCAACAGAGGTGGTATGATCAGCTTTTCAATTCAGCATTTACCAAAGAAAAGGATGATGCCTGACAGGGGGAGAGAGAACAGCAGCAGCAGCTAAACTTGGCTAAACCAACCAGCTCTTCTCTTAATAGCCAACCTGCCTCTTAATTTGACAAACCACAATTTGCCCTCCAAAAAGCTCCATCTTTTTGGTCCAGCATAAACTTCCCTGAGAATATTCATTCATTCATTCATTCATCTTTTATACTGCTCAATTAGTGTGAGTGACTACTCCGAGCAGTTGACAACAATAATGTAACCCATAAAACAGTAATAATTAAAAATAATAAGAACAGAACAATCACGAAGGGCAGCAGAAATGGTCTGACTTGGCAAATTCATTAGAGCGTGCCAATAAAAGCATCTTTAAAAAGCACCATTTTAAACAACCTCTTTAACGTAGTGAAGGAAACAGATACAAACGTTCAATTGCAATACTGCAGCCAAAACTCTGCTCATGAGCTGAGTTCGATCCCTCAAGGCTGATTCAGCCTTCCATCCTTCTGAGGTCAGCAAACTGAATACCCACCTTGCTGGGGAAGGTGGCGGGGGGGGGGCAATATGTAACCTGCATAACTAAATGGCAAACCACCATGACAGTTGCTTTAAGCACTTTGGGACAGTATCTAAGCAGCATGCTTTGCAGCTCAACAGGAAGCCCATTTCAATGGACTGGGGCTTACTGTCAAGAAAGCACAATTTCTGGTGGGTGTCCTTTTTGGCCTCACTTACGAGTGGCAACCCCGTAGGAGCACGGCTGATGAGGATCTGGTGGCACGAGTGGATGTTCTTGAGGAAAGGAGCTCCGACAAGTAACTAAGGCCCTCGCTGTGAAGGGTAAGAACCGGAACCTGCGCAAGCGAGCCAGGACTGGGAAAATGTGGTCACATTTGCTCACATTCTTCTGGGTCAGCTTCAAGGGAAGCCCCACATAAAGAACATTACAGTAATCAATCTTGGAGTTTGCCAGTACATGCACCAACATCTTCAGGGCCTCCTCATCCAAGCATCTGAGCAAGAAAAGGTGGAGCAACATCTGTTAGGACGACTAAACCAACAGTGTTGTGGCAACAGCATGCTAGGCAACCGTACAAAGGGATCGTGGTAATACTCAAAAGAAACAAAAGCTCCACTCTTAACACCAAACGGCTGCCACTACACCCAGATCTCTACAAGTCACTAGAAGAACGAACTTGACAGCATTCCGGGGGGGAGGGCGAGGATGATCCATCACCACGCCAATCATGTGGCTTTTGCTGATTATCATACAAAGCAAAGCATGCTGCCTATATACCACCCCATAAAGGATTCTTGGGGGGGGGGGTATAATTTAATTAGGCAGGTTACATGTTGTAAACCGCCTAGAGTGGTCTAATATGATCAGATAGGCGGGATAGAAATAAAATAAATAAATAAATAAATAAACTCCCCACCCCTCAAAAGCTTGGTACTCAGTGAGCCAACCTCAAGCCAACTACCAGAATTCATTAGGATTGAACTCATGAGCAGAGTCTTGACTACAATACTGCAGTTTAACTATGACACCACTATTCATTATCATTTATTTCTCTGCTTTATATACCACCCCATATAGCGCAGTGCACTACTCTGAGTGGTTTGCGACAAGTAAAATGACCAGACCTATAACAGTAAGCATACAAAAACAATACACTAAAACCATCAAAAGCACCAATGCTACAAGGCAAAGACATGAGTGTGACAACAAGCAGGGTCATGATGGAAGGCCGCCCTGAAAAGCAGCATTCCTTCTAAACGTTAGCAGGAAAGGGGCCAGGCCTAGCTGCTCCACGGGGAGCTGGTTCCAGAGTTGGTGCCACCGCGAAGAAGGCCAAACTCCTCATAGAAGACTTCTGGGTCCCCTTCAGAGTGACAACACAGAGGAGCACCGCCTGGGAAGACGTGGTGGGTCAGCCAGACAACATTGGGGAGAGATGTTCCAGCAAGAAGCCACCCTAGTTTCACCCTGAGCCCTCTTTCACATTTCATCACATGCTAACCTGAACATACCCAATCTCAATTCCAGTCTGCTTTCAGAAGGTAAGCGAAGTCAGGTGGGTTTATTCCTTGGCTCCAGAAATTTCTTCACTTCATCAAAGTGTCGAAACAACAAAAGGCTAAACTGAAGACTAGATTAAAATAGTCTCCCATTAGAAGTCAAGATAAACGACTAAACTTTTAGGAAATAAATCCAGTGTCCCTACAAGTAACACAGAAGAGACCATCAGCAGACAGATGATCCCTCCATGTCCTCAGCACAGCTGCCGTCCGCTGCTATCAAACTCTCCCCTCAGTTCCACCTAGTCATTATATAACTTTCGTTATATAATAGCATCAAGGAACTAAATGCTTTCTTTTTCACTCAAGACACTACATGTTGTATGTACATATTTTTTCTTACCTTCTTAAAGCTCGTCACACAAGTATTTCTTAGTTTTTGTTATACTGTTGTTGCGTTGTCCGTTTAGGGATTCTACTTATTGTTGATCACACTGACAACTAACAGTTGAAAGATGCTACATACAGATTTTAATAAGCACTGTACCTAATTAGGTGATGTTCCTGTCTTCTCCCCATTCCTTTCTTCCCCTTCCCCCCCCCCATATCTATTGAATTGTAAAGTTGTAAGCAAGGTTTTTTTTCTTTTTGTTCAATCACTTCACTGCTTTAACTTTATCACACATGAAGGAAAGGAGCATGAAGGAGAGTCCTTCTTTCTATCCCATAGGAGACGGCTCCATGGTCACTAACAGAGCCTCCACAAGGCTGAACATACCACAGCACATTGCTCTAGCCGAGTGTGGCTGCAGCCACATGAAACTTTCAGCAGCAGGGCTGGGAATCAATTGGACTTTTTGCATGTGTCAAAAGTGATGGATCTGAGTCGGACCTTTCTCATCACAAACGCACATCTGCTTTTCCCTTTCCAAAGCCTCTTCCATGTACAGCTTCCCCCACCAGGGATAACAAGGAAGTCAACCCGCTACAGCAAGGTTAATCACAAGATTAGCAACAAAAAGCCTGTCACCTGTAACAGCTCAGAACAAGCTGGCAACCTGGGCACACTGGATGAGCTCTCACTTCAGCCCTCAAGGCCGCCATCCTTACCCACAACTGTCTGGGAGCAAGTGCTGCTGAACTGAACAAGGTGTGCTTCATTATTATGAATTCTTATAAACACTACCCACCGCCACCTTCTTTTTTACTTGGAAGATACACAAGTGGATTGTCATTTGATTAACACATTATTTGGTGATTTAATGTTATTTACATTGATGATGATGCAGTTGTAATGAGTCCCAGTCTAGGGGGGAAAAGCAGCATACTGATCAATGAAAAAACTAAAAACTGGGACTTCTCAGCAGTGGCCCCTCGTCTCTGGAACAAATTACCAACAGAGATCCTCCTGCCCCCCCCCCCCGTCGCCTTCAAGAGCAAACTAAAGACCTGTCTCTACAGGCAGGCATTCCCAACTGCCATTACTTAGCTTTATTTCTTCCTTTTCCTTTTTTTCCCCATCTTGGCCTTCGGTAGTGAAGTTGGGCCCCATTTTTTAAATACATTTATGTTTTCATTTATTCTATTTGTATATTTTTCTGTGCGTATAAACTGCCCAGAGTAGACATGTCCCAGATGGGCGGTATATAAGTCTAATAAAATAAAATAAATTGTCTCAGAAAATCCATACAACAGCGCATACGACAGACTCAGTGTCACATCACCAATGCCAGCAAGCAAGGATTTGAACATCTCTCCCCAATGTCATCTTCTCTGACCCACCAGACCTTCCCAGGAAGCCCTCCGTAAGAGATCGGGGCTTCTTTTGATCCCTCCCTGTTGCCACTCAGAAGACAACTTAAAATGTTGCTTTTCAGGGAGGCTTTCCATACCCATTCAATTTCGATCTTTTACTCCCTGTCCAGCCATCGTTCAGAAAATTGAGTTGGGGCCGCCGGTTCTTATTAATGTTTTAAATTTTTGTGCATTTACTGTTTAGTACTGTAATCTGCCCAGAATAGCGGTTTGGCACTAATAAGACACCGTATCAATGAAATAAATAAATAAGTCTTGAAGTTCCCCAGCCAAAACCTGCTCCTCTCCACCCGAAAGCACGGCAGCTCACCACATAAAACCACTTTGCACCGGGATACAAGGTTACCTCTCCATAAATACTTCGGCAACCCCTAAAATCCCAACGGGACTTGCTAGTGAGCAAAATCCACAGGCCGTGGGGCTCTCAGGTCCAGGGTTTCAACATGCCGCTTTTGAGGGACTACAACACCCAGCATCCCCCCCAGCCAGCCTAGCTGAACAAGGCAAGATGATTAAGATTGGGGTGGGGGGAGCCCGTCTCCTTCCTTTTCTCTCTCTCTTCCTTGGGAGAGGCCCAGGGGCGGCGAGAAGGGTCGTCGCTACGCACCACCCACCACCACAACAGCCCTGTGAGGTAGGTCAGGGGTCAGGTGCCTTCACCTTCCGAAACTCTGGGCCCAGGAGCGCTATTAAGCCGTCCCTCCTCCAGGGAGATAATTCCCCCTCTCCCCCTCTCCGGAAGCAGGGACAGCACTCCGGACATGCTCAGGGGCTACCTTAAAAAAACACCTTCGTAACGCCTGGCTCTCATTAGCCTCGGGCATTCTTCCCCCTCGAGTATGAGACCCCCCCAGCATCCCCCTCCCGCCTCCTCCTCGGCCCCCGCAGCCGCTGAGGGAAGGATACGGTCCCGGCTCCAGCGAGCGGCTCCTTCCGGCTTCGGCCCCGCGGCCACATCCGCCATCTTGAAACAACCGCCACTCCCAGCGTCCCTCCGCCCGGCCACGCCCCCCGGCCCCCACGCTCGCCTCTCATTGGCGGCCCGGCCCTGAGCTTTACCCAGAGACGGCCCAGGCGACGCGGAGCAGGAGGAAACCGAGCCAATGAACGCCGCGTTCGAAAGACGCGAAGAAAAGGGAGGGGGGGAGGAAGAAATAGGCCGCTGCGCTGCTTTCTGGGAGTTGTCGTCGTTCTCTCCCTTGGTCGCCTATGAAATCCCTGTAGCGAGACTACACCTCCCGTGAGGCAAAGCGTCCCAGGGAGAAGCCCTAGTGAAGAACAGGGAGACTACAGTTCCCGCCGCGCCTTGCGGCATGGTCCCAGCTACGGGTCGAGATTGTGGACAAAAACACCCCAAACGCGTGCTTTGCTTTCTGGTCCAGGTCGAGGAGGGTCGTTAAGAGCCGGTCCTGGAAGGGTTGGTGGTGGAGGAGGAGGAAGAGGAGGATGGAGGAGAAGGCCTCGCACGGCATCAACAACATCAAGCCTTACCTGGACAAGCTCACCCTGGGGGTGACCCGCCTCTTAGGTGAGCGCCTGAAGGCTCCGAGTCCTTCTGTTGGCATGGAAACTGTCCGGGGGGGGTGCAATGTCCCGGGGGGGGGGTTGGAGGGCTTTGGGGGAGTCCAGCAGCTCCGCCGTGGGCCCTGTAAGGCAGAGCATGCCAAACATCAGAGTTTGGCGAGGGTGGGTTTTTTTTTTTTTTTTTTGGACTACAACTCCCAAAATCCACCATCCTGGTTGCATACAGGAGGAAGGGATTTGTAGTCCCAGCCAGTCCTGTGGTGCGAGGTTGAAAGGATGACGCCTCAGGCTGTGGCCGTTTGTCCATACCGTGAGGCACAGAAGGAAGCCATTAAAGGCAGCCGGAAAAGAGGACCCGAAGGACGGTGAGAAGGACGGACTCAGTCCAGGAAGCCACGAGCCGGAGCCTGCAAGCCTCGAAGCAAAGCAATGAACGGCAGGCAGGAGGAGGAGGGATCGTCCTAAATCAGAAGATCCGGGACAGCGTACTTATCGTGCACACTCTGTCTAAAAAAGTAGGTGTTTCTAAGACCTGAAAAATGGCCCGGTATCACCCACAACACAGGAGGATCAAGGGCTGTGAGGTTCTAGAAGCAGGGCTATACCTTTCATTTCCCCTTGTGGGGGGAAGACAAAGAGATACGGTGTCATAAGGTAAAAGTTCCCCTTGACCTTGAGTCCAGTCGTGTTCGACTCTACGGGGGCAGTGCTCATCCCCGTTTCTAAGCCATAGAGCCAGCGTTTTGTCCAAAGACAATCTTCCGTGGTCACATGGCCATCACGACTAGACACGGAACGCTGTGACCTTCCCACTGAGGTGGTACCTATTGATCTACTCGCATTTACATGCTTTCAAACTGCTAGGTTGGCAGGAGCTGGGACAAGCGACGGGAGCTCACTCCGTCGCATGGATTCGATCTTACGACGGCTGACCTTGCAGCATAAGACGCTTCTGTGGTTTAACCCGCAGCTCCACCACGTCCCCTTGCGGTGTCATAGTCCCTGGTCATTTGTTTACAAATAAGTAGAAGCACCACAGAGCCAGGGGAGCAAAGCAAGTGATGGCTGTGTGTCCTAGTGGTCACAGTGCCAGAGGAGGATCCAGGGGACCCAGTGTCTGTCCAGACTCTGCTGTGAACTTCCCAGGGTAGGTTCATTTACACAACACTTTGCATTCTGTCCTATGTATCCTGTTTTTGAAGAGAGATTAACAGTTTTTAAAGATCATTTATCCCACTGGTTCTTAACCTTGGGTTACTCAGGAGTTTTGGACTGCAACTCCCAGAAGCCTTCACCACCAACTGTGCTGACTGGGGTTTCTGGGAGATGCAGTTCAAAAGCATCTGAGTAACAAAGATTAAGAACCACTGATTTATCCAACTCTTTGTAGAGAAGAAACAACGACAGACCCGTGGCCATCCTGAAAGGAGTTTGTTCTGGGAGCTGCCATGTGTAAAACATTAACTTTTCCCACTTGGGATTCCTCCAGTCTGGCCTTTCGCATGATTTATTCTGCATATAAATTAAATTCTGGAACTCTCTGGCTTTCTCCATAATCCAGCACATGTTAGCAATTTGGTCTCTAGTTTCTCTGCCCCTTCGAAATCCAGCTTGTACTTCTGGGAGTTCTCGGTCCACATACTGCTGAAGCCTACCTTGTAGGATTTTGAGCATAACCTTGCTGGCGTGTGAGATGAGTGCAATTGTACGGTAGTTGGAGCATTCTTTGGCACTGCCCTTCTTTGGCATTGGGATGTAGACTGATCTTTTCTAATTCTCTGGCCACTGCTGAGTTTTCCAAACTTGCTGGCATATTAAATAGTTCAAATGGAATGTCATCACCTCCACTGGCCTTGTTGTTAGCTGTGCTTTTTAAGGCTCACTTGACTTCAATCTCCAGGATGTCTGGCTCTAGGTCAGCAACCACATTATCTGGTTTGTCCAGAACATTCGTAGGGACGTGGTGGCGCTGTGGGCTAAACCGCAGAAGCCTGTGCTGCAGGGTCAGAAGACCAAGCAGTCGTAAGATCGAATCCACGTGACGGAGTGAGCACCCGTCACTTGTCGCAGCTCCCGCCAACCTAGCAGTTCGAAAGCATGCAAATGCGAGTAGATTAATAGGGACCACCTCGGTGAGAAGGTCACGGCGTTCCGTGTCTAAGTCGCACTGGCCATGTGACCACGGAAGATTGTCTTCAGACAAACACTGGCTCTATAGCTTGGAAACGGGGATGAGCACCGCCCCCTAGAGTCGAACACAACTGGACAAAAAATTGTCAAGGGGAACCTTTACCTTTACCAGAACATTCAGATCTTTCTGGTATAGTTCCGCTATGTATTCTTGCCGCTTCTTCTTGATGTGTCCCTCGCATTTTTGTCCTTTATCATGTCCATCTTTGCACAAAATGTTCCTCTAATATCTCCAGTTTTCCTGAACAGATCTCTGGTTTTTCCCTTTCTATTATTTTCCTCTATTTCTTTACATTGTTCATTTTTAGAAGGCCCTCTTGTCTCTCCTTGCTATTCTTTGGAAGTCTGCATTCAATTTTCTGTAACTTTCCCTATCTCCCTTGCATTTTGTTTCCCTTCTCTGCTATTTGTAAGGCCTTGTTGGACAGCCACTTTGGTTTCTTGTATGTCCTTTTTGGGGGGGGGATGGTTTTTGTTGCTGCCTCCTATACAATGTTACGAGCCTCTGTCCAAAGTTCTTCAGGCACTCTGTCCACCAAATCGAGTTCCTTAAATCTGTTCTTCACTTCCACTGTGTATTCATAAGGGATTTGGTTTAGATTATACCTGAGTGGCCCAGTGGTTTTTCCTACTCTCTTCAGTTTAAGCTTGATTTTGCTATGAGAAGCTGATGATCAGAGCCACAGTCAGCTCCAGGTCTTGTTTTTGCTGACTGTATAGAGCTTCTCCATCTTTGGCTGCAGAGAACATAATCAATATGATTTCAGTATTGCCCATCTGGAGATGTCCATGTGTAGAGTCGTCTCTTGTGTTTTTGGAAAAGAGTGTTTGTGATTAACAGCTTGTCCCGAATGGAATTTGCCCATTCCCGTCCATTTTAGTTCACTGACAGCCAGGATGTCAATGTTTATTCTTGCCATCTCCTGTTTGACCACATCCAGCTTACCAAGGTTCATAGATCTTACATTCCAGGTTCCTATCCAGTATTTTTCTTTGCAGCATTGGACTTTCCTTTCACTTCCAGGCACGTCCACAGCTGAGCGTCCTTTCGGCTTTGGCCCAATCACTTCATTAGCTCTGGAGCTACTCGTACTTATCCTCCGCTCTTCCTCAGTAGCATGTTGGACGCCTTCCGACCTGAGGGTCCCATCTTCTAGCATCGTATCTTTTAGCCTTTTGTTTCTGTTCATGGGGTTTTCTTGGCAAAGATACTGGAGTGGCATTGCCTGCTCCAGGTGGATCGTCTTTAGTCAGAACTCTCCACTATGACCTGTCCGTCTTGGGTGTCCCTGCACGGCATAGCCCATAGCTTCTCTGAGTTACTTGAGCCCCTTCGCCACGACAAGGCAGCAATCCGTGAAGGGGGTTAGTAATATTAGCTCCTTTAAATATAATCAGTTTCACAGGTTTAACAGATTTGGTACTCCCAACTTTGATATATATTCCAATATATCAGAGTAAACAAAAAAGAAAAAAAGAAAAAAAATTGCAAGAACTTGCTATAATCTAAATCTCCATCAGATGGTGCTATTACATCCTTAATATTTAAATTTCAGAACTCCCAAATCAGTAAAACAAAATCAGGCACAGTCCAGCAGTTCACCACCATAAATTTCTAGTTATATAGTTCCGAGGGAAGGGGGGGGAGTTAATTTGTAATCTAGTTTTGTATTCCACGATGTTTGTAATCCACAAATTGGTATAACAACAAGCCAACTGCCAAAGTAAACAAGAGAGGAAAAACAAATTTGTAACCCACAGTTTATGTTTCCATCTGGCTGTAAACTCCTTGAGTTTCTTGATCAGATATTATGTATCAGATTTGTAGTCCACGTTTGTAATCTACAAATTAATAATGGCAGCAAGCCAAGGACCAAAATCTACAAGAAAGAAAAACAAAAGCACACTTGTAATCCCCAGTCTGTGTTTCGGTTCTAGCTGTAACTCCCCGAGCTTCTTGGCCGAATGTTACGTAGCAAAGGATCTAGGATTTGGTTCAGACCACTTTGCAACCTGCGGTTCTCTCCCCTCTCGGCACCTTCACATGACGGATGCGATTTTGAATCTCTCCTTTCCCCTGGCCTGCCTGGATTTCTTTGATCTCAGGAAAAAAAGGATTGCTTCTGTTTCTAATGTGTTAATTTTTTCTCATGGTGCTTTCGTGGAGGAAAGCCTGCTGGAGGACTGGCTGTTGTATAAAGAAGATAGGTATTCTGAATGAAGGACGGAACTAAATGATTAAGGCATGAGCCCAAGGAGAGAGTGGTGGGAAAATATTCCGCAGGGAGCCAAAGGGGTTGCACTAAATGACCTAACTGGATTTTTTCCCCTCCCGTTTTTACTTTTGATGATTGAAAGAACTCCAGAAGGGAGAGGGTTTTTATCTGTCCTTCCCTATTTTTCCAGGCAGATCTATGATATGTCCGTGTGCTGCCTTCCAACTCTATGTTCTACTGTAACAATTTTCTCACGGTTACATAAAACAATTATCCTGCGGATTACAGAGGGGAAAGGTCTGGAGAAACGAGCTGACGTCCTCATTAACAAGATGCCTACAGGTCTGAAATGAGCACCTCTGATGTTCCCATGCTCAAAATTGCACTTCTGTGTGATGCAGAATATATCTGTATCACAGAGCAGACAGCTCACAACTGCATTTTAAAAAGCCAGCAAGGCAAAGAGAGAGAGAGAGAGAGAGAGAGAGAGAGAGTAACATATGTGAAGAATTTGTCTGCAGAGAAACCCAGGATTTGTAGGGTGAGATTCGCACTCAGGTCTCAACCAGAACGAAGCAGTTTGACTTCAAGGGGACGTGTGTTCGTCGAGATGCGTTGCCACCCACCCACTTCCTGGCATGTCTCCCGGTGAAATAAGATCAACTCCCAGCCTGAGATCTTGCAAAATAGCCATGTTAGATGGTCTGGTGCTGGGGGTTTTTTAACCCACCTCTTCAAACACCATCTTATAAACTAGATGTCTTTCTTTTGCAGAGGCATCTCCAGGAGTCACCGAAGTGATGTTTGTAGAAAAAGAGCCCGCTGAGCGCCACGCCATTGTTTCCTGGGAGCAGGTAGAGTGGATTGTGTTTATGTATGCCCGGGTAGCATATATACCCATTCTCTGCTCCTTCCTCATAAAGAAGTTGACGAGCTTTGCAGGAGGTACAAACAGGTTGAATTTTCAAGGGGGGGTTGTTTCTATGGGGTTTTGAGAGTAGGGGGATCAAATTTGTTTGGGTCCTGTTGCTTTTCCAGTTGCCCGCCATCCTAGGGGGCCGTTCAGGGTGAAAGCTGCTGACCCTAACAACTGGAGAGTCTGAGACACTAATTCAGTGTGAGCTACAAGGCATTATAGGTGTGTTAGCCTCTGACCTTGAGGCTCTACACAAGAAGCCTCTCAAGAAAACTGACAGACCCATAATCCCTTGTAGCTCCCATGGAGCTTAGCCCTGCCAATTCCTTTCTTCCACAGGATGAAAATGGCAGGCAGAGTCTGAATTCATTAGCTTAAGAAATTAAAATCGCCTGTCAGGACTTTGGTTTCTTGATTAAATCCCCAAGAATTTGCTGGCCTGGCAAATTCCTGTGGACTTGTGGCAGCTGTAGTCCATGAATTCCGAAACCCCCATGCCTGTCCAGAGGAGGGCAACAAGGATGATCGGGGGTGGTGGAAACCAAGCCCTGTAAGGAAAGACTGAAAGAACTGGGCATGACATGATACCACTTTTCAAATATATGGAAGGAGTCATACAGAGGAAAAGCAGGATCTGTTCTTGATCATCCGAGAGTCCAGGACATGTAATAATGAGTTACAGGAAGCTAGTTTTAGGGTGAATATCAGAAAAAACCTATTAACCGTTAGAGCAGTAAAACAATGGAATCAATGACCTCGAGAGGTGGTGAGTGCTCCAACGCTGGAGGCATTCAAGAGAAAATTAGACAGCCACCTTGTCAGATCTGCTTTGACTTGGTTTCGAGCCTTGGACTTGACAGTCTTAGAGGCCCCTTCCAACTTCATGATTCTAATCATACCCTGAGAGCAGCACATTTAAAGCCTACCTTTTGCTAAGCTCCCAGACTACATTTCCTTGGCCCTCTGCCTTTTATGATTTCTCACCTGAAGATCTCTAGTTTTAGAATGTGGAGCAGATGTTTCTGTCTCTTTAGTTGGCCAGGAATATTTTGTAAACCATACGGTCTTCAAAATTCGTCTTGCAACTAGCCTGGCTTGTTTATCTACAATCTGTCTTCCTTCCTCACTGTGTTTAAAGTGGTGATATGCTGCCAGCTTGTTGTGTTTCCCCCTCTCCCCCCACCCCCGTTGACTTTCTAAGCAAATATCAATGGTTGAATACCATCAATTAATTTAAAAATGAAGGTATTCAATTTAATTTTTTAGAAGAAGTTGTTCAAATGGTTTTGTTTTCAAAGTTTTGTGTCATGATAGCTTTCAATTTGAAATGTGTTAAAGCTCAGAGATCTCGTTATGTAATAATAATAAATAATAACTGTATGCCATCAAGTCGATTCTGACTTCCCGCAGCCCTTTCTAGGGTTTTCTAGGTGGACGGTACTCAGAAATTCTTCCGGGGGGGTGCCCTGGGACTGTGCAGCTTGCCCAAAGTTACATAGGTTGGCCCTTCTCCTGGGGGGCCCAGTGGGGCTCTGGCCACACAGCCAGACCTCTAACTCACTGAGCTATCCAGCCCGTCATTATGGAATTCCCCTTGCTCTTGTTCCTCCAAAGATTGATTATTTTATAGGGAGATGAGAAATCATAAACCTGTCTTTCAGTTAACTGAAGTCATTTCTGAAGCTTTATTTTTTTCCCCAGAATGAGAAGAGTGTTGGAAACCCTACAAATATAGGGTTATTTCCATTGCTTCCGTAAATGATACTTACTCATTTATAACTTGCCGTTTTAGCTATTGTCCCTCTGCAGTTTTGTGCGAAATTTGCCTCTTTCTCTAAAATGCATATTTTTCAGACACCAGGTGGAATATTCTTGGAAGTGGAGACAAACAGCAGGGAGATTATGAAAAATATGTGCATTAAAAAAAAAAACGAGTGCCCTTTTTCATATGAAAAATCAAGTACTGTAATTAAAGTAAGGAGGAATGACTCAAGTCATGGTTTAATTTTTGGTTTAAATCAAAACTTGTGGGGACTTGATCCATCTGTCGCATCTTAAAACTGGACTCATCAAAAATGAGCTAGTATGAGATCCTGTCTATCAGAACAGAACAACGTCAGCTCCTGAACGGTGAAAGTTTTGCAGTTGGCTCATCTCTTCAGTATTTTGGCTCAGGCCCGCTAGATGTCAGCAGTACTCTGCAGGCTCATAAGAAAACTACTTGACCTAAATTGTTCGCCAGCTAATATCTGGATGATGAGAGGAAAGCTGGTTGAACCTTTTGAGTGGCACATGGGCATGGAGGTACAAGGGGAATCTGTCTTCGTTCATCAAAAGATGGGATCGTAATGCAGAAAGAGGTGTCCTGGATCACACCTACAGACCCATCTAACCCTCCCACACTTTGGTGGACAATAAACATCTTTCTCATCTAGCTTTCAAGGTGGTAGTCTGTGCAAGGTCTCCGACAAGGAACACACAACTAAACCAAAGCAGGCAGAGAGAGAGAGAGAAAGAAAGAAGGAAAGAAAGAAAGAGAGAGAGAGAGAAAGAAGGAAAGAAAGAAGGAAAGAAAGAAGGAAAGAAGGAAAGAAAGAAAGAAAGAAGGAAAGAAAGAAAGAAAGAAAGAAAGAAAGAAAGAAAGAAAGAAAGAAAGAAAGAAAGAAAGAAAGAAAGAAAGAAAGAAAGAAAGAAAGAAAGAAAGAAAGAAAAGATGTTGCAGCACCTGGAAGACTAACTGCTATATTTTAATGTGAGCTTTCATGGATCAAGCCCACTTCCTCAGACAGAAGAACGAGAATGCAGAGACTGCATGGCAAAACATTCACATGTAGCTCTAACATAAAGAGATAGTGGTGGTTGGTAGATTCAAGGTGCGTTTCACACCTAGTAATGATTTAGGACTCCTTTTGGATATTCATGGTCCCCCCCTCCTTTTTTTTTAAACTTCTGTAAACAGCAACAGTGATTAGAGGGTAAAGGAAAGAACAGCAAAAACAACATGTGTTAGTGAACTAAGAATCACTATCTGTATTTTTGAAGTTTATTCTGTAAAGGCAGCTGTGGTTAGTTGGAAAGGGAAATGGCAGCAGCAGACAACAAGATCATTATTTAGTAGTTTGCATTTGGTAATGGCTACAGAACCCTTGGCTAATATTTAATCCATTGCAATGGTTCTAATCTCGCTTTCTGTTAATATAGTGGCCAATAAATTGACCAGAAACAGGACAAATGGACCCCAAGAGCACATGGACCCCAGTGAGTGGTGTTCAGGGGCACACTGCCCTGATCCTGGAAGAACTTTATAGCCATCCTAATAGCCATTAATGACCTTTTCCTCTATGAATTTCTCTACCCCTGCTTAAAGCTGTTCAAGTTGGCGGCCATCACTCCATCTTGTGGCAGTGAGTTCCACAGTTTAACTATGTGCAGTGGATTCTGTTCTATCAGAGTTGATTCAACTTTTTAAAATACCATAATTCCCCTATCAGTATGCTTAGAAGTGTGTCAACTGTTCTAAGTTACCCATTCTGAAGGACGTTAGAATTTCTCCCTCCATTTATTCATTACAGATGAATTTACACCTGGTGAAACGGAAGGAATATTAAAATCTCACCTGCTGTTGCACTTGGCTTTCGGCGGCACTGGCTTGCACAGCCTACGCTTTCTCTGGCTGTGAACGTGTGCTCTGCCATTTGTTTGCTTAGACGGCAGACTTTTCGGAGCATGTAATCCAGGGTGCCAGAATGACATCAGGCCGTTAGACAGGCAGCTCAGCGGAAGGGTGTCACAAATCCTAACAGAGTCAGCTGGATTGGTGCAAAGTTGTAGATATAACAGGGCAAAGGGTCAGACTTGACTCAGCCCTACAAGAATGTGGGGGGAGGGCAGTGTCCCGTTCACCCTCCGCCCCGTGCTGTCCCCACCGCTGCCCATATATGCTCAAATGCAAATGGTGGGAATGTTGTTCTGGAAGGTCAGGGCCAAGTAAAGGACTACAAAAAAGACAATAGTTAATGACAAATGAAAGAGATGTCCTCAGCAGAGAATCCTAGAATTATGGTGCTGGAAGGGTCCTCGAAGGCCATCAAGCCTAACCCCTTGCTCAAGGCAGAAGTCCAAATCAAAGCAGATCTGCCAGGGGATAGTCCAGTTTCCTCTCGAAGGCCTCCAACTTTGGAATGCTCAGCACTTTCCAAGGTTTTTGCATTCATTGTCATACTCCTCTAACAGTTAAGAGATTTTTCTCGATATTCAACTGAAATCTGGCTTGATATCCATTGCTTCTACTTTACATCTTCTCTCATCGAAAAGAATTTACAAACACGATCCAGAGACAGTTGTGGGTAAAAATAGGCACACCCTGGCACCCCTGCCTCGGGTCGAAATAAATCCTTGTTGTTACCAGCCAAATTGCATTTCCTGGGGTAATGCTAGTGAAATTGTCACTATCATCAGGTTTTTAGCATCATCTGGACAAACAGGAGCATAAAACCTGGCTGAGTTAGTTTTCAAAGACAAGAGGGGAAAATTCACTCCGCACTAATTAAGAAGCTTTTGTGCATTTTTGCCCCACAAAAATGAGTACTGGAGAAACCTTTAGCTTCTGTTGTGTGCCAACCACAAGATATTTAATAGAAAAATTCAACTCTGGGTTGTACCATGTCTAGGAAAGAATGCTAGCTGGAACCCTCCTTTTGCCCAGGCTGGTTCTTCCTGTGCAGACAATTCCATTTTTACGGAAAGTATCGATCGAATATCCAAAACCACATCTGCAATCTGACGTGGCATAGCCCGCACCCGAGGGGGCCTATTGAATGGATGCTCAGCTGCCTGTGAGCACCAAGGCCTGTGGCCAGAACGTTCAGGAGGGGCAAGATCGCCTGCGGGAGTGCCAATAAACCTTCTGGCAGGGCAGGGCACCTGGGGCTTTAGCAGCTGCCCCACAGGTAAAACCAAAACTGGATGACACTCTCTCCATACCCCCTTTTCTCCCTGCATGAAGAAGCCTTGGCTCTTCCATTTCTCGATCTCCTAAAGACAAACAGGAGCATTTTTTTTTACAGTGAACAAAAAGGATCTCCACCTTCCCTCTACACGAGAGAATACCCCACCCCATTGAGGAGTAAAGGAGGCAGCCGATGGAATGGGCTTGAAAACGTTGACTGTTTCTGAGCCAGGCAGAGGAGGACCCCCAGGAACCAGAGGGGCCAGAGCTTCCTGTCCCTCCAGGAGACGCCTGTTCCCATCTCTTAACCTGGACCTCTTGGCCCTGGCGGTCATTGTCCAGGGTCGCTTCAAACTGGCATTCTAGGAATGCCTTTGAAACCACTGCTAGGCTGCTGGTTATGGTCAAGAAGGGTCTCTGGACAGGCTCCTCCGCTCCGTGAGCTAAAGCGAAGTCCAGAGACTCTTTCACTGTGCAGACATTTTTGCACGTACCCTACGCCAGGGCTTGGAAACACGGCCCCAGAGATCTCAAGGTTGTCTCTTGATTATATCTTGTGGAGTTATCTGAGCTGCCTTCCTAGCAAAGGTGATTCGCCCCTTTCCATTCTAGCATTCTAATGTGAACCAAAGAAATCTCACCCCCCCCACACACCATGGCAAAGCAAGACGCTTTGTGCTTTGGAATGGGGGGGTGTTCCTTTTGTTAAGCCATCCCCTGACTAACCAGGGGGCAGGTTGTGTAGAGTCTTATTCCTGATTCCTTGATGGAAAAGCCTGGGGCTGCATTCAGAACTGGATGAGAAGGAGCTGCAAACGGAATCGCACAGAGAGGCAGGGGAACAACGCAGCAGCTGCTGTCATGCAGGAGCTTGATGGAGACTAGAGATGGGCACAAGCCTCAGTTCGGAGGTTCGTGCCGGTTCGTAAGTGCAGGCGCTGCGTGTTCCAGCCGATGCATACTCCTCTCCTCCTCCTCCTCATCAGATGAGCAGCCGAAGAGGAGCAGTATAGAAGAGCACGTCAGCTGGCCAGAAAGGGAAGGAAACACACAAACCAGCACGAACCTCCAAACTGAGGTTCATGCCCATCTCTAATGGAGACCATTGGTGTGGATTCCTCTCTCCTCTAACCAAGGGAACAAAGAACGGTCATTCCGGGGGAGTGGGAGGGGGGGCAGCTGCTATGGAAGCAATGGGTTCAGTTTTGGAGAAAGCTCGTCAACATTCATAGTTCTCCATAGGGCAACAGAACAGCAGTGTTACATACAGCACTGATGTTACCTGTCTGTCATGGGTTTGGAGGGAAAGTTCCATCCTATGGGGAGGGGAAGGCGGGACATCAGGAGGAGGGGCTGTACTGTATAAATATGTGATGCCTGTGTGGTGAGAGAACACACACTAGGAGATGCTGAGAGACACTGGGTTGTGACGAAGCAGCAGCTGGGAAGAAGAAGCTGTTGTGGAAGTCTGTGTGTCAGACAGGGTACTACTGTGTGTCAGAGTACCAACCTGATAGGTTCAGGTGTCTGTTGGTTAGCCAGAACTGATAGGTTCAGGGTCTGTGCTTTAAGTTAAGGTTCTGTGTGAACCAAACTGTGTGTATGTATGAGTGAATCTAAGCCACGTTACTTTATCTTATTCACCTGATTGTTTTATTTACCCTGTGTGTATTTAAAATAAACCTTATTCTTTTTATTGTTTGAAAATCCATCCCTGGTCTGTGTGACTTCTTATAGGGAATGGTTGGTGGCAGCTTAGTGTAACTGTGTGACATATCCCAGTAGGTCTGGGTTTGTCACATTGATTGGTGTCCAGCGTGTGGGATACGACTGGTCCAGTTGTCCAGTGGTCCAGCAAAGCCTTGGCAAGTGTGCCCAGAGCAAGGGGGGTCTAGTCAGGGACAGTCTGAGGCGCGTAGGTAATCTTCTAGGTGTACCTCACGGGGAGGTGCGCTAGTAGAAGAACGTGCCAACTGGGGAGACTTAGATTAAGGTGCTCTGAGGCAGCCTAGTTTTGGCGGGAAAAAGCTGAGGCAAAACTGCGTAGTAACAGTGATCTAGCCTGCCAGCTGAGAGGCCCAGCAGAGGGGGGTAGGCTCTGACTCGATACTGTTGCAAGTTTAGTGCTGAAGAACAGCAGCAATCTCTAGGGAGAGCTGGTTCTGAGGCAAGAAGGAAAAAAGTGGTCGTTTTATTTTGAGGCTTGACTTTTAAAGCAGCCTGTTCTGAGGGGGGATTATGCCCTTGACTCGAAGCCAGATAGCAGACATGAGTGATGTGAAAGACCCCCAGATTGACCAAGGTTCCGAGGATGAATTTGGCTCAGTGCAGGGTGACAGCACAGGAGAGCAGAACCCAGAACTTAGAAAATTGCTCATGGCCCAACAGCATGAACTGAGGATGAGGCAATTTGAAATGGAGGAAAGGGAAAGAGAAGAAAGGGAGAGAGAGAAACAAAGGCAATTTGAATTAGAGAGAGAGAGAATGGAGAGGGAGGAAAGATTGGAGAGAGAGAGAATGGCGTTTGAATTAAAAAAATTGGAACTGATGAACCAGAACAATAATAACAATAGGGATTCTGAGGGAGGCCAATTGTCTAAAGCTGACCTGAAGAAATTCCCTGTGTACCACAAGGGAGATTGTCCTGAGGTGTTCTTTTCCTTAGTGGAAAGAGCGTTTGTGGACTTCTCAGTGAGGGAGACTGAGAAGATGACCATCATGCGATCTTTAATCAGTGGTAGCCTGGCTGAGGTTTATGCCGAGATGCCTGAGGAACTGATGAAAGATTTTGCAGAGTTTAAAAAACTGGTGTTTGCCAGACATGGGATAAATGCGGAGCAGCTGAGACAAAGATTCAGGTCCCTCACCAAGAAACCAGAACAGACTTTTACCCAAGTGGGGGCCCAGCTGGTGAGGCTGCTTGAGAAATGGCTATCTCAGGAGGGGACAGAGACCTATGAGCAGCTTAAAGACTTAATAGCACTGGAACAGTTCTATTCAGTCCTGCATGGGGAATTGAAATTCCAGGTGAGGGAAAGGAAACCGAAATCTGTGGCAGCAGCCGCAGAGATCGCGGATTTTATTTCCCAAATAAGAAAGCCCTTGGGTGAGGGGAAATCTGTAGGTAAACCCAAAGAAACCTACAGCAAGTACTCTCAGGGACCAGGGAAAAACCAGCAAGGGGGAGGGGCCCATGGTGAAGGGAAGCCCTCAGACATGAAACTAAGACCTCAGATTTTGGAGGGAAAACCAAAACAAGATGAGAGAGAATCCAAATACACCAGAAAATGCTATTTCTGTCAGGGAAAGGGTCATCTAATCTCAGAGTGTGAGAAATTGAAGCAGCTAAAAGGAATGGTGCCTCAGGAGTCTAGTGGGACCAAGCCAAAAGCTGTGTTCTGTGTCCAGAAAGAGCAAGGCTCAGTGTCACAGAGGGAGCCTGTTGCCATGGCTACTCAGTATGGAACAGCTACCTCTGCTGATCAAGCTGAGGAAAATGGTCCTCTTATAGAGGTAAAGCGCTGCTTGCTGGTGAAAACAGATTCTCAATTGTTTGAGACAGCAGGAGTGGACGTAGGAATACTTGACCGTCAGTATAGGGGGCTGCGGGACACTTGTTCCCAGGTAACCCTGTGCCATCCAGATATTATTCCTAGGGAGTTTATAATCCCAAATGAGAGCATGAAGGTGGCAGGGATTGAGGGGCAGGTAATCTCTCTGCCAGTAGCAGAGGTACCTGTCAACTTTCAAGGCTGGAGGGGAGCTTGGCGGCTAGCGATTTCATCGACTCTGCCAGCAGCCGTGCTCGTGGGAAATGACCTGGCTGAACATGTGAAACGGGTGCTAGTGATTACACGCTCACAAGCCACCACAGGGACAGTTCAAGGGGGTAATGATGAGCCAGAGACGGAAGCAGAGGAGAGTTCAGAAGCTGTGGTGGAAACCTTAACCACAGACAGCAGATTTGGACAGGAGCAAAAGGCAGACGCCACTCTCCAAAAGTGTTTTGAACAGGTGACTGACGCCCAGCTAACACCTGAAACCCCAGTGAGATTTCTGGAGAAAAAGGGGATTTTATATAGAGAGACCCTGAGGAATATCTCAAAAGGGGGAGATGGGATCAGAAGTCAGCTGGTGGTACCTGAAAAGTATCGCCCCATGATCTTACAAAGGGGGCACTCTGACATGTTTGCTGCACACTTAGGGGTGAAAGAGCCCCTTGATTTGATCAAACAAAATTGGGAGCAGATCACCCAGGATGACCCACAAGACGTTGTGACTTACATAGACACCTTGATGAATGACCTAAGGAGAAATCTAGAGCTGGCAGCAGAAAACCTGCAAGCTCAGAAGGTCAGACAGAAAACATGGTATGACCACAAAGCTAGAGAGAGGCGCTTTGACCCAGGGGAGGAAGTGCTTTGGCTTAGGCCCTGCAGAGAGAATAAACTGCAGCTCAAATGGGCAGGACCATATAGGGTCATTTCCAAGATGTCAGACCTGAACTACCTAATAGAGCAGGAGGAGAACCAAGCAAGGAGGGTGGTTCATGTGAATGCCCTAAAACCCTACTACAGAGGGGAACAGAGGGTTTTATTCGCGATAAAAGCAGCTGAGAGTGAGGAAGCTGAATTACCCTTCTGGGAGGGTAGAGGGGAAGTAAAATACAACCCAGAGGAGGTAAAGATCAGTCCTGCACTCACCCAAGACCAGCAGCAAGAACTAAAAATGCTGCTTAGTAAATATCAACAGGTGTTTTCCAACAAGCCGGGGATAGTGAAGGGAGTGATGCATCGGATCCACACAGGGGATGCACCCCCGCAAGCAGTATCCCCATACCGAGTAACGGGACCCTATAGGGACAAGGTGCGGAAGGAGCTGGACGAAATGCTGAGGGAGAACATAATCGTCCCCTCTTCTAGTCCTTGGTCCTCTCCGATAGTCCTTGTGGACAAGCCTGATGGGAGCATTAGGTTTTGTGTCGATTACAGGAAATTAAACCGTGTAACCACTCCTGATGCCTACCCAATGCCCAGGCTAGACAACCTGATTGAAACCATAGGGGGTTGTCGGTTCATCTCATCATTGGACCTGGTAAAGGGATATTGGCAATTAAGAATTGATCCCAGGGATCAAGAAAAGACTGCCTTTTGCAGCCCTTTTGGTCTCTATGAGTTTCGAGTCCTGAGCTTTGGTCTCAGAAATGCACCAGCCACATTCCAAAGGCTGATGGACCAGACCTTGGCAGGGCTCAGTGACTTTACAGTAGCCTACATTGATGACATAGGGATCTTCAGTAATACCTGGGAAGATCACCTGATACACCTGGAGTTAGTGCTGCAGAGGTTAAGTGCAGCAGGGCTAACAGTAAAGGCCAGCAAGTGTCAGCTGGGTAGCCCAGAAATAAAATACTTGGGTCACATGGTAGGGGGAGGAGTGATAAAACCCCTGGAGGCCAAAATAGAAGCTGTTCGTGATTGGCCTAGACCCAACACCAAGAAAAAGGTCAAATCATTTCTTGGGTTGGTGGGCTACTACAGAAAGTTCATCCCGAGGTTTAGCGAGATTGCGGCTCCGCTGACCGATCTGACGAGGAAGAAGGCTGATGACCGCATCCCGTGGACCAGCGACTGTGAGGCGGCGTTCCAGAGGTTGAAGGAGGCGTTAATCAACTATCCAGTCCTGCGTGCTCCAGACTTCGACCGGGAGTTCATCATCTACACCGACGCGTCTAACAGCGGGGTAGGAGCAGTTCTGTGCCAGGAGGATGAGAATGGTGACCAGCATCCGGTGTCCTACCTGAATAGGAAACTTCAAAAAGGTGAGAGACATTTGGCAACCGTGGAGAAGGAGTGTTTGGCCATAGTCTACGCGATCCAGAAGGCCAAGCCTTACATCTGGGGAAGACATTTTATTCTGTGTACTGACCATTCACCATTGCAATGGTTAAAGACAATGAAAACCCACAATAGCAAACTTATGAGGTGGGCTTTAAACCTACAGGACTATGACTTTGAAGTGAAGGTGGTCAGAGGGTCAGTGAACTGTGTTGCTGACGCCTTGTCAAGAAGACCTGAAGAATGAAGACGGCGAAAGAACATGGACTATGTGTATATAATGATGACAAAAGTTAAATGTACCTGGTTTTGAATTTGGTTTGTACAAATAAAGGTAAATTGATGTAATGTATATGGTAAATGTTTAAATGCCTATTTGCTATGGTTTAACTTAGAATGTAAGTATAAGTAAGTATGGTATTATATGGTATGTATAACTGTTGTTGTATGTTTTATTCAGGTTGTTTTTTTGGTGAAAAGCACTTTTAGCTTTCCCCCTACAAAACAACTTATAAAGAGGGGAGGTGTTACATACAGCACTGATGTTACCTGTCTGTCATGGGTTTGGAGGGAAAGTTCCATCCTATGGGGAGGGGAAGGCGGGACATCAGGAGGAGGGGCTGTACTGTATAAATATGTGATGCCTGTGTGGTGAAGAGGAGATGCTGAGACAGACTGTGAGACACTGGGTTGGGACGAAGCAGCAGCTGGGGAAGAAGAAGCTGTTGTGGGAGTCTGGGTGTCTGACAGGGTACTACTGTGTGTCAGAGTACCAGCCTGATAGGTTCAGGTGTCTGTTGGTTAGCCAGAACTGATAGGTTCAGGGTCTGTGCTTTAAGTTAAGGTTCTGTGTGAACCAAACTGTGTGTATGTATGAGTGAATCTAAGCCACGTTACTTTATATTATTCACCTGATTGTTTTATTTACCCTGTGTGTATTTAAAATAAACCTTATTCTTTTTATTGTTTGAAAATCCATCCCTGGTCTGTGTGACTTCTTATAGGGAATGGTTGGTGGCAGCTTAGTGTAACTGTGTGACATATCCCAGTAGGTCTGGGTTTGTCACAAGCAGTAATACGAATAGGCTGGTCCTTGCTTCAAAGAATGTATTGCCTATGGAAGGGAGAGGAGGCGGGGTAACACAGAATTAATACAGGCAGAGACCATTGAGCATTGAGTAGGACACAGCTATCCGCAGGGGATTGGTTCTAAGGCCTCCTGCCCGCCAACAAACCAAGATGCTGGAAAACATGGATTTTAGCGAATGCTATTTTAATAGTGAATGCTATACTACACATAGTGTGATCTCTGGCTCCCTCTAGGGACCAGTTCTAGTAACTTCACCTTTTTAAATATGTATTTCTAGAATTTTTCTTTGAACACTTTTAATGTTTTCAGACCGCAGATAAGTGAATCCGTGGATACTGCTCCTGTGGATACGGGCATCCTGCTGTACTTGAAACACTTCATCCCACATCATCCTAAATATATGTTTTGAATATATGTTGGTTTTTATTGTGGAATGTGGCAGGGGGCCCCACCAGCCCTGTTTCAGAGAGCCAGTGAACGGGGTCCATCCTAGGGGCAGGCAGTTTGCCGGACTCCACGGAGGCAATATGGCTCTTGCTTGGCACCCTACTGACGGCATCCCTAACCCTTAATTAACCCTTTGCCATTCCTTGCAGAAGAATGCCTGCGTCCTGCCGGAGGATTTGAAGAGTTTCTACCTGATGACGGACGGCTTCCACATGACCTGGAGCGTCAAGGTCGACGGTAAGCCTGCCTTGTTCCTTTCTTCTGCCGGGCTTTGGCCTCAAGTTACTTTTCCCTCAAGTTACATTCTGGATTGCCATCTCTGAATTCGGTAAGGGTGGCAGGTTGTATCGGAACATTTTTGCAAGTCTGAGATTTCATTTAACCTTACGTTTCCCAGTAATGAGTCGTTTGAAATAAATTCCTGTTTGCAACAACTACAGTGTAACTAAGTTACCTTACAATTGTAATAACAGGAGGATGTAATTCCACTTACAGTGGTGCCTCGCTTAGCGATGTTAATTCGTTCCCCAAAAATCGCTGCTAAGCGATTTCATCGCTAAGCGAAACGTGGTTTCTCATTGAAATGCATTGAAAACCGGATAATCCGTTCCAATCCGTTCAGCCATCAATCACAGTGACAGATAACATCTCCCCCTTATCACAACAATACACCCACAACAAAAAACACCCTGATCACCATGATCACCCAATCTCCTGAAAGGGACAAAAAGCTGATCCCACAGCTACAAATACTCAACTATCCCATACACTACACCAGAACACAGAGTTCTAACTCCTGTCCTCTGAAGCAATATAACTGCTTCAGTATGAACAACCATCAGATCCCAGCTGTGAAAGCCTTTGAGAATACAGTGGTGCCTCGTACAACGGGCGCCTCGTAGAGCGATGAATTCGCTCTACGAGGCCGTTTTTGCGATCGCAAATGCGATCGCAAAACGATGCCCGTATAGGCTGTGATTCACAGAGCGAAGGTCGGTAAGCTGCTCGCTTACCGACCTTCGCTTTGCGACCCGCCGATCAGCTGTCCGGCGGGTCCAAAATGGTGCACCATTTCGGGGCTTCCGGCAGCGTTTTCGCGCGCTCCCCTTGCTTACCAAGGGTGCGAAAACGCTGCGCCCCGGCCCCTTTCGGCTGTTCCGGCAGCCATTTTGGACCCGCCGGACAGCTGATGGCAGCCATTTTGGCGCCCTCGTTGTGCGAGGGGAGGGCGCGAAAATGGCTGCCGGCCCCTGGGAAACATCGCACTACGGTGAGTATTCTATGGCATTGGAACGCATTAAACGCTGTTTAATGCGTTCCAATGCCTTTTGGTGTTCCGTAGTGCGATGTTTCCCACAGCGAAGGTTAATCCGGAACGGATTAACCTCGCTGTGCGGGGCACCACTGTACAAAGATGGACAAGGTTGTTCCCACTTCTAGCAGACAAACGTATTTAGCCAAAGTTGTTCAGAAGAAGATATTCCCCCCCCCATGCTTTCTAGCAGACTTTCCCTGTTCAGGGAACTAGGAATCTGCTTATTAAAAAGGAAAGGAAAGTTGTGATTCTCCGTCCAATCTCACATCATTTCAAGGTGGATTTGCGGCATCTGCTTAGCCACCCGGTTTTGACTCTCTGCCTTCCAGACCATCCCGTGCCCCTGGGCTCCATGACTATCAACAGCATCTCCAGACTGAACCGTCTTGGGTCCTCCTCTGTGTACACCTTGCCCAACGCTCCCACCCTTGCCGATTTGGAGGACACGGATGAGGAAGGAGGTACATCATCCCCCTCCAAGCCTGGAGGTCTTCTCTCCCCCCCCCCCCTTTGGTATCCCTCTGCTTCCTCCATCCTTCTTACTTTCTCCGTGACATCCTTTGTAACCTGAACCCCACTTCCCAATATCCAGATGCCAAGAAATCCTGGGTCAACCTCTCTTTTTTTGGCCTTTTCTCTTCAAGGCGACAGCGACCAGCCGGAGAAGCCTCACTTGGACTCTCGTAGCCTGATATTTGAGCTGGACCCCTGTGGAGGGAATGGAAGAGTCTGCCTTGTGTACAAGAATACCAAGCCAGGTACAGTTCTGGACACCAGACACCCAGGCACTGCCCCCCCCTTTTTTATTATTATTCAGTCCTGCCCGGAAACAGTGAGGTCTCTCTCCTTGCATCCTCGGCCATCCTTCCTCTAAGTTGCTCCCCTCGCCTTGTCGCCGTCTCGCTCTACAAGGGCCGACAGCGAGGCTTCCCCCTGACCATGTTCCTCTTTTTATTCCTTCTCTGTAGCTCTCCTTCTGCTGCCTCCAGGCACTCTTAATGTTCCTGGCAAAGTCTCAGGATGTAGAAAACAGAATCAGGTTCTTTATTCTTTAAATGGGTTGTTAAAAAGCTCTGGCTCAATGCGTTTCGACGAAGCCGCCTTCTTCTTTAGCTCCTGAAGAAGATTTCACCGAACTGCATTGAGCCAGAGCTTTTTAACGACCCATTTAAAGAATACAGAATAAAGAGCTTGATTCTATTTTCTACATCCTGAGACTTCATCTCTCATTTATAATTTGGACATCCATGGACGTACCCGTTCCTTTTACCCTAATGTTCCCCCTCATCACCTTGGACCACTCTACCCAGCCTGAGGACTGACATCGCAACAAAAGCAATCAAACGTAGGCAGGGCCACAAGATCCTGCTTCTGGAGCCCCCAAAACCAGGCTGGGGGGGGGCAGGACCCATCCCACCCATCCTTGCTTCTGCCTCCTGCTGGGAACAACCGGATGACTCTCTCCTCAGACCTGGTGATTTGATCCCCCCCTTCGCCTCTGAGGCATTTCCCAGCCCTTGTGACAGCCGACCACTGAATGCTTTCGGCCAGCGCCGTAGAAGAGAGGCCCCCGCTCCCTCCCCATGTTCTAGGAGTAGGAATCGTACCGTCCCAAATCCATCTTGGCAGGTCTGGGATCTTCTCATACACACCAAACCCCATGATAGGGGGGGACTGGTGTTGAGAATTGCTGCTCCCAGAAAAGTCCAACAGCCGTTCTGCTTCAGAGCGAGGTGCAGAGCCTAGCCAGTGGGAGTGTGTGGGCTCAAAACTAGAAGGAAATTAACCAGTCCCTCAACATTCTTGCAGAGGTGCCTGAAATTTACATTTTGGAAGGATGTGTGGTTTCCCCCAAATCTTGGAACGGGGGCAAAACATGGAAGGGACGGGGCCAAAACATAGGGGCCCCAGACCTATCGAAGCTGCCGCCTGACACGGAGAGTCTGGGGCTTGAGTGTCAGCCAAGCAACAAGCCAACACTCCTGATGGGGCAGGTAGCCCACCCACCGACCCACCCTTCTGGGATGGCTCAGATGGCTCCT
Organism: Pogona vitticeps; assembly: GCF_051106095.1. Classification (NCBI taxonomy): domain Eukaryota; kingdom Metazoa; phylum Chordata; class Lepidosauria; order Squamata; family Agamidae; genus Pogona; species Pogona vitticeps. The sequence goes on from NC_135784.1 coordinate 309,853,003, forward strand.
AAGGATTTCTAAAGCCAAGACGGGTCCCAGGAGCCCAGGATCGATCTGGTGACCTGCACCCGACCAGAGGGACGATCCGCCCTTCAAGACCCTCCCCGGGACAGACTCTCCTCCCCCTTCCCCTTGTGGACCCCCGTCTCCACATTCTCTGCACAGAACAGGTCGGAGTCCTCTGCTGCTCTCTAGACGGGCGGTGTCCCTTTTTTCCCCACATTCCTCATTGTCCGATTGGAAGGTGGAGGGGTACAAAGCGGGAACCCCTGAATTGGAGATAGCCCGGGGGTTTTCCGGAAGGCACAAGCGGGTGGGTCAGAGAAGATGTCCTCAGTTACTCCCAGCCTCTGATGTCGCCACTCGGTATCCTGTGGAAGTGCCACAGCGGGGAAAGCCCCACCAGCCTAATTAATACACACAGCATCACGGGGCTTGCGTAAGCTTTGCTCCCGTGCAGAGGGAGGGTATATTTTCGACCGGAGGTCAGTGCTTGCACAACAGCAACACTTGCACAAGCGGCACCGTCCTATTCGATGACTCTAGCCGGGTTTTCTGCTCAGCAGAAACTTGGTAAGATCCTGGGCAGAGAGTTGTCCTTCCAGAATGCCTGCTCGTGGCATCCGAGCCCTGGTGAGGTCTGGCTCCACCCAGCCTCGCCTGCCTTTTAGTGCCAAAATTCCTTCCTCCACCCACACCTTTTTCCCTTCGTCACCTGCCCCGGATAGGCCCTCGTGGCTTCCGGTGGATCCTGCCCAGAGAGGCCCGCACCAGCCGAGGGCCCAGAGATTCTTACAGACATCTTGAAATGGGGATAAAAGCCCTGCTTCTCCACCGGCGGGGCGCTTTTTACCTCTCCACTCTCTGTTCCAGTTGTCGCCCCGGATTCCGAGATCTGGTTTCTGGATCAGGCGCTGTACTGGCACTTCCTCACCAAAAGCTTCACCGCTTACTACCGGCTCCTGATCACGAACCTCGGGCTCCCCCAGTGGCAGTACGCCTTCACCAGCTACGGCATCAGTCCCCAGGCCAAGGTGAGAGAATCAGCCACTGCTTGTCCCGTCGCTTCCCAGGGCTTCACCCTGTCTGCCGGCAAACCTCTCTCCTCTAAGCCTTGAACCCGGTAAGCCATGCATCATGAAGACAGGAATCAACCCAGAAAAGTACGTCCCTGTATGCCAATATGTGCAAAATCAGAGCATTTGAGAGCTGTAGAGGCAGACTTCTCTAGCGATGAACTCTCCGACTCAGGGAGTTCCCAGTTTCGATCACAATTCTGTTGCAAATTAAAAGTGGATCTCCATGATCACCAAAGCACCCTGAATGCAGCCCTCTTGAGGGGTTTGGGAAGCTAAGCAGGGTCAGGTCTGGTTAGTACTCAGATGGGAGACCAACAGCGAATGCCAGAGACCTCCAGGTAGGGCTCAGAGAGAGGTCTGGGTACCAGTCAGAAGCGGAACCGCAAGGCTAGGTTGGCTAAGGGTTTGATTCCGTAATAAGGCTGCTCATTCCTGTCGTTCCTGGGCTGACGTGCGGGTTTTATTTGCATGAGAATGAGTCAGCTCATGGAGGAAGCTTGAGACAACCGCTTGACCTAGTTAGAACGGTTCAGAGGTTCAAAGCACACCTACTTAAAACGGGAGAGAATTCGAATCAAAATGTAGTGAAGAAGGGCTGCGAAGTTCACTTGCGTAAGTCAGGCAAGCCTTCTTCCTTTCCGCAGATATTTCAGGTGGGTGAAAACTGTCTAATACAGAGTACCAGATGAGTTTGTTTGTTTTTAAATTCTCTGATAGTATCAAGCAGGGGTAAGACATCTCCTGGGTTTCTGCCAGGAAAGAGAGGCAGGATGCTGAAGGGGGCATCGTTTGGATTCAGGGAGTCAGCCAAAGTTTCAGCATGAGATTTGGGGCATTCCAAGCAAGGCCCTTTTATGGCTGAGCTCATCGACCGTACCTTGCCTGAGGCCCATAACCAGCCTCCTCCCACCCAGCCTGCCTTCCCACGGCAGATAAAGAGCCAGCTGCCAAACCTTGAAACAGCCTCGCCGTGTCTTCCCTGCTACTTGGAAGGTCTTTAGCTCTATCCTCAAATAGTTGGGCAAGCTAACAACTTCTTAAACTTCAAATAGCTTTTATCATCAGATGGGCAGCTTGCCTTAAAAGGGGGCTGGGCTGAGCTAGAGCAGCCCTCGACCTCAGGGTGGCCACCTTCTCCCTCCCTCCATCTTCACTGCAGGGAGACACCCCGGGAGCCCCTGGGGATGATTTGGACTGCTCCCACCTACCAGCGAAGAGAAACGTTAAAACGCCCCCCAGGGTCCTAGCCAGCGTGGAGATTCTGGGAGTGGTGGTACGAAAAAGTAACTTTTCCAAGCTCCACCTTAAGGTAGCCTCCTTGCAAATTCCTAGGCATCTTTTTACCTGTGAACTGTGTGCGTAAAAACAGTCACCCAGTGTGTGGTGTTTTTTTTTTCTCCTTTGGTGGGTGGCCCTTCCCTTGATCAGTTGCACAACGGGTTGCGTCCCCAATTTCACAACCTCACTGTGCGAAGGAAAAGGTGCTGGAGAGGGTGGGAAAAGTCACTCCGTGGCCCTCGCACCGCGGTGTGAGACAGTGGGATTCTGGCCCTGCTCCTCACCTTAACCTCCCATTCTTCTCCTCTTTCCCTCCCTCGCTCCGGCCAGCAATGGTTCAACATGTACAAACCCATCACCGTCAACACGGAACAGCTCTCCGAGGAAGCCGATTCATTCGTGAACAAGCTGGACCCCAACAAAGTGTTTCGAACCAAAAACAAGACTCCGGTCCTGAAGAAGAAGCTGCCGGCCCAGCCGACCCCCTCCCAGAAGGGGCAAACGGGGGCGGCCCCGAGGAACCCACCGCAGGCTGGAAGCTCATCAAGGAGACGTGAACCTCAGCCCTGACTTTCCCACGACGCTCCAGGCTATACCTGTTCCCCCAGGGCCCTTTCGGTCTACTGATCAAGAACGCAAGGACTGGCGAATGCCTGGCTCTGTGGGAACTGGACCAAGATATTTATTTGAAAGCGTTTATTTCAGAAGTTGGAAGGTTCTGCTTGAATCTCTTTTCATGAGGGGCTCTGTGGGGGGAAATCTGCTCCCGTCCTAGAGTGAACCTCTAGGACGTTGGCCAAGGAAGAGAGAGTCCATGGGAGAGAGCAACGCTGGTGCTCTTGTTGGGCCCACTCCTGTGTATCTGATTGATCTGTTTGTGTGCTTGTTTATTTATTAAACGTTCATACCACCCGATTAGTGCTAGGCCCTGACATGGTCAAATGGAAGGAAGCACAATGATAATAGCAATAAAAATAAACAATAAAGGGTACAGTAAGATAATAAAATCAAGTCAAAACATCATAAGTCAAACAGACCAAGAGCATCATACCATAATTGGACGGGCAGCACAAATTGGCTAAATTCAACGGAGGGCACCATTGTATGTCTCTGTCAAGAGCATCGTCTTAAGCAACCTCTTCAAGGGAAGGAGGGAGGGGGCCAGGCGCAGATCAACTGGTAGCCCCTTCCAAAGCACTGGAGCCACCAGTGAGAAGGCCCAGTTTCTGGTGGATGTTTTTCTGGCCTCTCTTGGTGTAGCAACCCATAGGAGCGTAACCTGGGAGGATACGGTGGCGCGAGCCAATGTTCTTGCAGAAAGGGGCTTTGACAAGTAATGAGGTCCCAACAAGAATGAAGGGGACATCAGCAGGTCCAGGAGTGGGCTTTGCACCCCAAGCCCATGGCCATCACAGGCCAAATACACCCCTGCCCTTGCTAAAATTCAACAGCGATCAAAGCAAAAAAAAAGGCAAAGCCTGCTGCTGATATATCACCCCATAGCTCTTAAAGCACCCTCTGGGTAGTTTACAATTTAATGATGCAGGCTACACATTGCACCACCACCACCCCCCAGCAAGCGGAGTACTTCATTTACCAACTTCAGAAGGATGGAAGGCTGAGCCAACCTCAAGCCCGCTACCTAAATTTCTTGGGATCGAGCTCGGATCGTGAGCAGAGTCTTGACTGCAGTACTTCAGTTTAACTGCTGTGCCACAAGGCTGCAATCAGAATCAAATGGATAAAGTGAGTGCGGGGTGTTTTTTTTTGTTTTCGCTTTTCACGGGCTCTTCTCCGACAGCGGCTGGAATCTGGCTGGGCCCTTGCGTGCTCAGTTGGAGAACCGTGATTTGAGAGGAGGTCCCAAAGAGGGGAACCGCATATGGCCCACGTGCTCCCCATCCCTGGAATAAATGTGCACAGAAAAAGTAGCCATGCTCAGGGGAGGTGGGGTGCCCTTGTGGCGAGGGGAGATGTGGGGAAGAGTGTTTAGCATTCCAATCCAAGACCAAATCACACCTGAATCCAGCCACTCAGCTGTTTGTCACAGTTTGCAGGGCAAAAATAGACTATACACATGAGCAGGGATGATGGCAACATGATGGTAACAGCTGATGGAAGGCCCACAACACAGTGTCAAGAGTTGTGTCCACTGCCTGCAAATCGCCCCTGATTCACTCCAGAATTGGAGAAAGGAGGGAGGCTCGCTTGGCAATGATCACCTTTCGGAGAGCCGACCGCAGATCTAATGGACAGGCGATTCCACAAGGGAATCCCATCGTGGGCAAGCTTTCAAGCTGGACCTGAGGACCAGCTGCAAAACAGCGGTAGGCGCTGTTCTCCTTGGCAAAGGGGAGCTGCCTGGCAGAGATCGATTGCCGGCAATTCAAGACATTGCAGTCTAACACAAGAACCTTGGAACTGTGACCTGCCACGGCCATTCCGACTTCCAGCTCTTCTCCCCGGAGATTCCTAGGAAGAGGGGACTCGCCATCATTCCCCTTTTTTTTCTGAAAATGCCCTGAGTTTGTGCAGCCTGCCTAAGCCGACGCAGTGACCAAGCTACCTCACAACCTCCCTTTTTTTGCCTCGTCCATCATAACTCGCGAACGGGGAAGGTGTTTCCCCAAGAGGGACTACCTATCGCTGGCAGCCTTCTTCCTGGACGGCCACTACCTCGGGGACTCCCGGCACAGACTGATGCCTTCGCTCAGGCCAGTCTCGCTGCCCAGATGGTAGGACAAGGGGCTAGAAGCCACGTATTCGTGGGAGAGGCACCCCCCTCCCCTTGCCTCTGGTCTTAGGGGTCACGGAGCAGTGAATGTATCTACCCCATTCATTTTTGAAGCTGCTCTGCTTAACGGCCGATAGTTTGCAAACTTTTACCTAAAAGGATTTTGGTAAGGCTCTTGAGGGCATCCTGACCTTCAAGACCACGTACATTATTTGGCAATGCTTGGTGGTAGATGCAACTCCCATGCAATTGCTTGGCACAGCACAGTGGTTCAATCCAGCCTCCTTTCATTCTGCCCACTATAAACATTCCCCTCCCTTGTCATTCGGAAATGTTGCTCTGTTTCGCTGACGTATCGTTAAGTACTTAGGGCGGCTCTCCCTGATGTCCGACCCGGGAGCTCAGAAGCGTCCAGTCTGGTCACAGGATGGCAGCTCCAGCGTCGGTTTTATGGGAGCTGCGGCTTCACAGCTGGGCCTCAGCCGTCGCTCCCGCCTCCAAGTCTTCCTTCCTGCATTCGCCGCATTCGCAGGCCGATTCCGATTTGGGCCGAGGCCGATTGTGAAAGTCAACGAGGATGTTGTAAATGAAGATTCCAGCCAAACTCCCCAGGGTTGGGGCAACCACAGGGACCCACCACCAGCAATTCGCAGCTCTGGGGAGGGGGAAAAAAGAAAAGGTGAGTTCAGTGGCTTGTAGAAATAAGCACCAGTGAAGGCAGAAGGGTCAGGAGGGCGATTCCGTTTGCTTCGTTGAACACTTGGAGGCAGTATGCATTAGCTTTTAATCTCCTAAAGCTAAAATATGCCTGCTGGATAGCTCTGTGGTCTAGGTATCCAGCTGTAGAACCAAAGGTTGGGAGTTCAATTCCCCCAGTGTGCCTAAGAGGAGAAGTGAAAGCTTCTGGGAGTTGCAGTCCAAAACTCCTGAGTAACCCAAGGTTAAGAACCAGTGATCTAATCCACCGCCCTCACTGCCGACCATGCATGTCTTTCTAAGTACCTACCGTATTTTTCACACCATAAGACACACATAAGACGCTCTTGCCTTTCCATTGGACCATTTCAGCGATGTGGAGAGGGGGGATTTGCTGCTTGGGTAACAGCCTATCCTCCATACTATTTTACCCAGGCTTCGTGCTCTGGAGAGGACACTCCAGCTTCGCATACAGCGTCGAAACAACACGGGAAGTAGCAGTTACCGGTTATAAGTCTCTGCTCAATTGGCGTAGAGCAGGACGCCAGGGGCTACTTCTGACGGTGGGAGAGGTCATTGCACCTCACTAGGTAGATACCGCCCGCCTTAAGCTGGGCAGCCCCCAGCCAGTAAGGTGCTACCTCGCCACGGTCTGTTAACCTCACGGGGTGCGTGGGGTTTAGGGTGAAACCCGACAAGCAGATCGACAACCGTGCACCATGCAACAATCATAAGAAAACTTCTGCCCTAAAGCTGGGCACCTGGAATGTACGGACAATGACCCCTGGCTTTCCTGACTACGGCTTTCCTAACGACCTGCAAGAAATAGACGATGTGCGCAAGACAGCTGTCATTGACATGGAACTGAGTAGACTGCAGATGGACATTGTTGCCCTGCAAGAGACAAGACTGCCAGACTCGGGATCTGTCAAAGAAAAAAACTTCTCATTCTTCTGGCAGGGAAAACCATCGAATGAGACCAGGGAATATGGTGTTGGCTTTGCAGTCAGAAACACTCTCCTGAGATGCATTGTTCCACCCACTGTGGGGAGTGAAAGAATCCTGTCTCTGCAGCTCCACTCATCAGCAGGACCAGTAACCCTCATTAGTGCATATGCACCAACACTGTCATCCACTCCAGAAGTGAAAGACAAATTCTACGACGATCTGGCAGCTACTATCAAAAAAGTCCCTGAAAGAGAGTCACTGTTCATTCTTGGAGACTTTAATGCTAGAGTTGGTGCTGATCACAATTCTTGGCCCACTTGTCTAGGCCGTTTTGGCATTGGAAAGATGAACGAAAATGGCCAACGCTTACTGGAGTTTTGCTGTTACTATGGTCTCTGTGTCAGCAACACATTCTTTAATACGAAGCTGCAACACAGAGTTTCCTGGAGACATCCAAGATCCAAGCATTGGCATCAGCTCGATTTGATCCTCACTAGACGTTCTAGCCTTCCTAGTGTTACGATCACACGCAGCTACCAGAGTGCTGATTGCGATACTGATCACTCCCTGGTGTGTAGTAGAGTAAAACTGCGAACAAAGAAATTGTATCACATGAAAAAGGAAGGAAGACCACGTATTGACATCAACAAGACTCGCGATCAAAGAAAAGTGAAGGAATTTGCCCAAGCACTCGAGGAAACCCTTCCAGGTCCAGCAAATGTAAATGCACCTGAACGATGGGAACACTTCAAGAACACTGTCTACAACACCGCCTTGTCCACCTTCGGCAAGAAGACCAGAAAGATGGCTGACTGGTTCGAAGCCCATTCGGAGGAGTTAATGCCAGCCATTGAGGATAAGAGAAGAGCTCTAGCAGCATACAAAGCCTGTCCTAGCGAGTACAACCTGCAAGCTCTCCGAGCCGCTCGTAGCCAAGTCCAACAGGCTGCCAGGAGATGCTCCAATGACTACTGGCTTCAGCTTTCCTCTCAGATACAGATAGCAGCGGACACAGGTAACATCAAAGGAATGTATGATGGTATCAAGCAGGCCTTAGGTCCATTACAGAAGAAATCTGCTCCCTTGAAGTCTACTACAGGTGTGATCATCCAGGACCGAGCACAGCAGATGGAACGCTGGGTGCAGCACTACTCCGAGCTATATTCCAGAAAGAATGTAGTAACCGAAGAAGCATTAAATAACATTGAGTGCCTGCCTGTCTTGGAAGAGCTGGACAGCGAACCAACCCTAGCAGAAATAAATGCGGCCTTGGATTCCCTCACCTCTGGCAAGGCACCTGGAAGGGACAACATCCCTGTTGAAGTGCTGAAATGCGGTAAGGAGATCATCATCACCGAACTGTATGAAATCTTTTGTCTCTGCTGGAGGGAAGGTGGAGTACCACAGGACATGAAGGATGCAAACATTGTCACGTTGTACAAGAACAAAGGTGACAGGGGTGACTGCAATAACTACCGTGGTATCTCTCTTCTTAGCGTTGTAGGGAAGCTGCTTGCCCGTGTTGTGCTGAAGAGGCTCCAGGTGCTTGCAGACAGAGTCTATCCGGAATCACAGTGTGGATTTCGAGCAAATAGATCCACCACTGACATGGTATTCTCCCTCCGACAGTTGCAGGAGAAATGCAGGGAACAACAACAGCCACTCTTAGTGGCCTTCATAGACCTTACAAAAGCATTTGACTTGGTTAGCAGGGATGGCCTTTTCAAAATACTTCCCAAGATTGGATGTCCACCTCGTCTCCTTAACATCATCAGGTCCTTCCACGATGGAATGAAAGGCACTGTAGTTTTTGACGGCTCAACATCAGATCCCTTTGACATCCGAAGCGGAGTGAAACAGGGCTGTGTCCTCGCACCAACACTTTGGGGATCTTTTTTGCTGTCATGCTGAAGCATGCCTTTGGAACTGCAACAGAAGGTGTCTATCTCCGGACTAGATCAGATGGAAAGCTCTTTAATCTCTCTAGATTGAGAGCAAAGACCAAAGTCCAGCTGAAATGCATGAGGGACTTCCTCTTTGCAGACGATGCAGCCATTGTTGCCCACTCTGCTGAAGACCTCCAACAACTCATGAACCGTTTCAGCAAGGCCTGCCAAGACTTTGGACTAACAATCAGCCTGAAGAAAACACAAGTCATGGGCCAGGGTGTGGACTCACCTCCCTCTATTACCATCTCCACACAAGAATTGGAGGTTGTTCATGACTTTGTGTACCTTGGCTCAACCATCTCTGACACCCTCTCTCTAGATGTCGAGCTGGATAAACGCATTGGGAAAGCAGCCACCATGTTCTCTAGACTCACAAAGAGAGTATGGCTCAATAAGAAACTGACAACACATACCAAGATCCAGGTCTATAGAGCCTGTGTCCTGAGCACACTCCTGTACTGCAGCGAGTCCTGGACCCTTTGTGCCCGGCAGGAGAGGAAGCTGAACACCTTCCATATGCGTTGCCTACGACGGATTTTTGGTATCACCTGGCAGGACAGAGTTCCAAATAGAGTAGTCCTAGAACGAGCTGGAATTTTCAGCATGCATACATTACTGAAACAGCGACGTCTACGCTGGCTTGGGCACGTTGTGAGAATGGCTGATGGTCGGATTCCAAAGGATCTCCTATATGGAGAATTAGTGCAGGGAAATCGCCCCAGAGGGAGACCACAGCTGCGATACAAGGATATCTGCAAGCGGGATCTGAAGGCCTTAGGAATAGACCTCAACAGATGGGAAACTCTGACATCTGATCGTTCAGCCTGGAGGCAGGCAGTGCATCACGGCCTCTCCCAATTTGAAGAGACCCTTGTCCAGCAGGCTGAGGCAAAGAGGAAGTCACAAAGGAAGCAAAACCAGGGAGCTGGACAGGGGACAGATTGGATTTGTCTCCAGTGTGGAAGGGATTGTCACTCTCGAATTGGCCTCCTCAGCCACACTAGACGCTGTTCCAAGTCCTCCATACAGAGCACGATACCATAGTCTTTCGAGACTGAAGGATGCCTACACACAAGACACACTTTTTTCCCACAAAACAGGGGGGGTGGAAAGTCTGTGCGTTGTATGGAGCGAAGAAAACAGATTATATTTTCCTGTTTTCTTCTCCTAAAAAATTGGTGCGTCTTATGGAAAGGTGTGTCTTATGGAGCGAAAAATAGAGTAATTTTCTGTGTTTTTAGGAAATCCATGGCTAAACCGTCTCTGGCTGAACTGGTTAGTAAGTCCCAGTTACACAGCCAGAGGGTTGGGAGTTCGATTCCTGACTTGGCTTCCTGGGAGAAGAGCCAGCCTGGGTGGCCTTGGGCCAGCTGCAGAGCCCCAGGGCTCCCCCTAGAGGAAGGGAATGGGAAAACCACTTCTGAGCATCCTCTACCTGGAAAACCCTGAAAAAGGGTCGCTGTAAGTCAGAATTGGCACGCCACGTGCAATTTTCCCCAACTGATGGCCATGCCACTGCTGTCCTCTTCCAGTGAAGGAAAGCCCACCACCTGCTGAGGCGGTCCCTTTTCCCATGGACGGACAGCATTTAGAGTCAGGAAATTCTTCCCGAGGTTTAATCCAAATCTCTTTTCTCACAATTTGTATCCACTTGCCCCGAGGTCTTGCGGTCGAGAGGAGCCAGGCCCTCGACACACCTCGCACGTGAGACAGCCCCGCAAAGGTGTTTTTACTCTCTGGGAGTCTCTCTCATCAGTTCTGCTCCTGGACATTCGGCCAGATCTTCATAGAGCTGGAGAGCTCAGGCATTGAGGTCTCTGGCTGCAGAGCCAAAAGTTGGGGGTTCGAATTTCTCCCCAACACTGGGCCTCCTTGATAGGGTCTGGACTCCTTAGGGGTCCCTTCCAGCTCTGCCGTTCCAGGATTATTATTATCATTGTTACCATTATTGTTATATGATGAAACATCCCATCAATGTAAGCTTCATGCTTTGCACTTTTATACAAGCCTTTCCCAACAGGATAGAAAAAGAAAAGGCACCATTGCATTGATGCATTGTTGTACGAGTTTGTTTTGTTTTGCATTTTTTTTAAAGAAATGGCACACTTCTGCTGTCTCACTTAACATTGTTCAGGAGGTTCATTTGCTTTTTCCCTCCATAAGAGCTAGGAACCTGTTCATTCTCTGCTACGCTTGGACCGTCAGGACGGGGGAAACCAGAGAACAGTGCCAAACTTTGCTGACGGCATCTGGCTTGGCTTGCTGCTTTCCTCAGCAGAACCCAGGAAGCTGCGTTCTGCCCTTCGTACTTTCAGTAGCTTATGCCCAGGCGCCTCCCATGCAATCCACCGGAACGCTTGTCTTAATCATTTGTAGAGTAAATCTCATCTACCGTGTGCCAGATCGTTGGTCTCTGTAGCCAAGCTCTGTGGCCCAACCGCCTCCCTCCCTCTGAAGTCTCAAGCAGGGGTCACTTCCTTGAATCAGACTGGAACTGAACATCAACCAGTCTCTGCAATTGTGGGTTGTTGTTTTTGCGGTGTTGTGGGGTTTTTGTTTTGCATTTTTTTAAAAAATTGGCAAATGTTTGCTGCCACCTTTGCGCTCAAGGAATCAGGCAAGCTGGAAAGGCAAATAATGATTGTTGATCCAAATTAAATCTGGGTATAAAGGAAGGAACTGGAGTTGCAACCGAGCGGGGTGGGTAGCCCTGCTTCCCTGGATGTTTTAAGGCTCGTACAGGGGTGGGGGGGATTATAGGAAGCTGGATGTGGAAAAACCTGGAGGGTCGCCGTTGCCCACCTCTGGAGGAAGGGAGATGTCCTCACCTGAAGACCTCTGGCCCCCATCCAGCAATGGCCGTGAAAATCCTCGGGGGCAGGTCCCTGGAAGGGTTGATGGCGTAGCCAGTGTTCATGCCCATGGACATGCCGATCGCCATGACTAGAAGCCCAGTGATCAAGGCACCAGTGCCCTGAAGGGCGGCTGCGTTCTTTGTGTCGTTGATAGCCAGGACGCCGATCAAAAGGATACCTGTGGCAACGAACTGGAGGAAGAGGGACGGGATGGAGGCAGCGGGGAGGAGAGAAGAAGACAGTCAACACTTGGAAAAGGCTTCCCTGATCAAGGCCAGGCCACCTGGAGAGCCCATGGCAGCCGTGAGACTTGAAACCAGTCCATGGGCTTCTAAGCTTTCTATCTCGTACCCAATCCTCTTAATTGCCTGCGTAAAAGAACTCCCTGCTAGCAAGTCAAACAAAAGGTGTCTAGCTTTGCATCCCCTGACACGCTAGCTTTATATACAGCAGGACCCCCTTATCCGCTGGATCAGCATCCGTGGATTCATTGACCCACTGCCTGAAAATAGTAAACAAAAAAACACAGAAATAGGTCATGCATCTGCCACAGTGCATTTATCAGAAGGAGCCACTAGAGGCAGCCTAAGACAATGCCATGTGTATAGTATTCGCTACTTCTGCATTTTTTAGCTGATTTGAAGATTCTGCAAGGTGAGTGTACTTAGACGCTTTCAGTAGTTAAGGAATTGCATCTTCTAATCATGGGCTATCTCTAATTCTGTCTTCACAACATTCTAGCTATCGCCACCTGAACTGGCCATGATGAAGGGAACAGTCTCCGTCTTCTGGAGCACAGGGCAGGGGACAGAATGTACAAAAACAACGTGTGAGTACCTGCTTCCAGACAGGGATCATTCCACAATAAAATAGCTAAAATAACTTTCTTCTTTTCTCAGGAATCCAGTCCTGCATTGTCACTGCTACACTGTGTTTCATTGAGGCTTCTTAGCTATTATTTTAATAGCTAATAGCTTGATCCCATTTTGCCTGATTTACTTGAGTGTAACATTTATGATTTGATTGGTAGCTTCTGTTCCTATATGTATCTAAACAGCCCTGAAGACATTGCCAAGTGAGCAGTATCTAACATTTTAAATACATTCAAAGTAAAACCAGCTGTGGGGAAAGGCTCTGGCACACCAGGGAATCTTGGCAAGACTCTGTAACCAAGGTGTAAAGTATATATCAGGACTTCCTAGCCATGAGATCAGTATCCACTGCTTCATTTATCCACTACCTGAAAACATTAAATTAAAAACCGCAGAAATATGTACAGTATTTATGTGTGTTTCCAGTGTATAGTTACCAGAACTGGCCCCTAGAGGGAGACAGACACCATGCAATGCATAGGATCCAATACTCCTTTTTCTGGCATCTGCCAGGGTGGGGGCGGGTCCCACAGTCCTTTGTTGTTGTTGTTTAGTCGTTAAGCCGTGTCCGACTCTTCGTGACCCCATGGACCAGAGCACGCCAGGCCCTCCTGTCTTCCACTGCCTCCCAGAGTTGGGTCATATTCATGTTCGTCGCTTCGGTGACCCTGTCCAACCATCTCGTCCTCTGTCGTCCCCTTCTCCTCCTGCCTTCACAGTTTCCTAACATCAAGGTCTTTTCCAGGGAGTTTTCTCTTCTCATGAGCTGTGGTTCATTGCCACTGTTCACAGTCCTACCATACGTGAAGAGTGGGAAAGAACCACAGTTCTCCTGCCTCTCAAACCAGCCACGGTGCTTTTCTAGCTGAGCCACCAGCCGCCCCTCCTTACACACTGACCTCATTTACAAACCCGCCCCACAAAGACATGTACGGAGCCGGGTAGGTGGCAAAGATCCCGGCGGTAGCCGTAGGCCCAGTCACAGTCAGGTTTCCCCCGGTGTAATCCATCAGGGCTTCTGTCGGGGAAGAAGAGACAGCCGTGTTGAGAACCAGGACAAGAACAACAGGAGACAGCTCAAAGAGATGACAAAACTGAGCTGTGATTTGAGACTCTCGAGGTCATCGAGGACCCTTCTCCTCTTGAGCCATCCAGCCTTGCCGGTAAAACGAAAGACTTCCTAATTCCCTACAAAGGTACGTACGTATATCTGCTTCTTTTTGACTTCTTAATTACCCAAAGAGGACCTCTTTGCTTCCTTGGAGTGCTCCCCTGCCTCACCATGAGGATAGCCTACATCCATAAGGAATCTATTTATGTCTCTGTTTTTCACACACACCCTGCTATTTATACCGGGAAAAGCCAAGCCAAGCGAAAGTGTGAGGCTTATGGACGGCCCCATAGTGCTCAAAGCACTCTTTGACAGTTTACGATTTCATTAGACCAGGGTAGCCTTGTTTATCCACCAGGTAAATGGCTCCTAATTGTGGATCAAATTAGGGGCCATCTTGGGTTTTTATGGA